>NW_017306331.1:2246373-2284170 GCF_000935625.1 Nanorana parkeri | reverse complement strand
GGGGTCTAACCAGCCTTGTTAGACCCCACAGACAGCTGGTGAGACCCCACAGAGCCCTGGTTAAACCGGGGCTACCTAGGGTCTCCACAGGACTCTCCAAGGTCACAGGGCTCTCACCATTGCTGTAGCCTGTGAAGGCTTCCTCTCACCAGGACTGTGCAGGGAGCGTCTCCCGGGTGGGAGCGTCTCACGGGCGGGAGCATGCAGGACAACTCCGCCCTCCCAGCCAGTGCCACTGCACACTTCCTGTCCTGGGGTGACAACATTCACTTTATTCTATTGAGGAAGCTGCAGTATGGTTGTCACTAAGCAGCTTTCCTGATTTGAAATACTAACTAGGGATGATCACATACCAAGTACCGTATTTGGTAATTTGGTACAAGTACAGATACTTTTGCAGCTCAAAGGCTAGACTAAAGAAAAACTCAAAAGTTAGGAGGCTTCTGGGATTAGTGCACCCCTGTTTTAATGTATGATTTGTTATATATATATCTATATATATATAGATATATAGATATATATAGATATATGGGGTGCACCGATACCATTTTTTCCAGACCAAGTACAAGAACCGATACTTGTCCAATTACTCACAGATACCAATTACTGATACATTTTTTTAGTGTCATGTTTTTCTAAAACACTACAGACTAATGATTTCAAGACAGTGGTGGAGTGCCAGGACCTAGTCACAGCTGCAACTTCTGAAATCCTGGTAGTTCTTGTGAAAATGCCAAGTATCGGGACTGGTATTTGAACTGTTATCCACTAACCCTTCCTGCAATCCCCATTACAAACTGAGGCGTTGTTTTATGGTTCCTTTAAGGTCTCCATTAACGAGCAAGGCATTCTTTTATATTCTCTATTACATAGTGAGGCTTTTTTATGGTTCTCAAAAGATAGCTGTGAAAATTGATAAGATTGTTTGATATAACAATTCAGTGCACAGGAAGTTACAAGGACACTGGAATTATGAAAAGATAAGCTGGTGTTTTCCTGTACTTGCAGAAAATATACTTAGCATGAAAAATGAAAACTAAGACAGCCACCACATTTAAGTACTGGTAAGCTGCAATATATAATACATGTTTTGCAGGGGTTAGATAGGGTTTGTCAATAAGTTGAAAAGGCAAAAAGGTATTGTCAAACTGATACTTTTTATTGGCTACCTAAAAATAATAAAATATTAAAGCTTTCATAACACTAGGTTTGTTTTTTCAGGAATATATTGACAGATAAAAAGTTGAAGTGGCAGAGGAAAGATACTGTTTATTTAGATTCTGAACAATGGCATTCTATACAGATTATATGTAAATAGCATCATCAAAGATATACAGATAAAAATTTAAATAGCATAATAACAGATGACATGTAAATCAGATAAACAATAATTTGACTAGACTCAGAGGCTTGCTTATTAACAATGCAGTTAAATGGGGAAAGGGGGAATGGGTAAAAGCGGTGTTTGAAAGGAGAGTGCCACACCCCTGGTTTTATGTTGCAAAAAGAGGGTATTTTGGAGATTGGGGTTTTTTAGGCACTCGAGACAATAGTTTAATATAAAAAATTAGAACTTTTATTCAGTACATAATTAAAAAGACGAGCTCATATTTGTAAAAAAGAAAGAAAGCCGATTCAAGAAGAACACCTACAAGCTCCACCAGAATCCTGAATTATGACTAATTATAGTCACATAAATATATTAGTAAATTCATGCAGACAAATTTTCAATTGTAGGTCGTACCCCCTACATTCTGGTTGGTATAACCTAATTGACTAAACAGCCAAGGAGTTTAACCATTGTGTTTAACATGTAATCAAAACGGGACAAAGGATGGAACTATTGTTCGGTGTTTGCGACCATCCGTTACATCTAATTGTATTTGGTATGGCCCTTAAAAACGAGTGATTGTTAGATACAGTTGGTTCAAAGGTTATGCTATCCTATCGGTGGTTTGTAGTCTCTTAGTCGAGTCAATTGGACCATGTCAACCATTAACAGTCATTAGTGCGTTGCTTCGTATTGAATTTTATACAAAATCTCAGAAAGAAGTATAATCTCGCAGTTTTTTGATTCAGGAGATTGGAACTGGTGGAGTAGCGACAACGCGTTTCGCGTGTTACCACGCTTCCTCAGGTCTGAGGGTGTTCAGTCCCCGGATGAGCCAGCGGATGCCCTCATAGAACAGTCTCAAATAGTTGAAGAAATGTCAAAAGTTTTTAACTTTCGTCCAGACAGTGGAATGAATCAGTCAAGATAACCGCGTCTGTATCTTGTACATTCTTGTTAGGACCCTGCATGTGTGTCTAATAATTCATTCCATGAGAGGCCATCGCTGTATGTCCGGGCAGGACTTGCCGGACAATTGAATCGCTTATTAACAATGCAGAGTAAAATGTCAAGGGCCCCCTTCACACAGCCTTGGTGCATTACCCAACGCATGTTAATGTGCAGTATTTTGCTCATTAATGTGTGTTGTGTTAGGACATCCCATTCATTTGAGCTACCAATGCACCACAATGACCAAAATAGCAGAAATGTAGTTGTTTTTTTATTACATGCTTCCCATCTGTGTGTTGTAAAGTGATGCAATGCATATGTCTTCCAACACATCTGCAAGGTATGTTGGGGGTAGCATTTAAAATGAAGAGCACCGCAATGCACCACACCATGGTTTGTACACTATGGTGCTTTGCAGTAATGTGTGGTAAAAAGCAAATTTTACTGCTTTCCAATACAATATAAAGATGTGAAGCCAGACAGAAAGTAGGATTCTACTGAGATAGTGATAGAAGTCACATTACACAAGGAGTCATGTTGTCCATAATAATGTGATTTGTTAAATAACTGTGATATAGGTACAGATATTGTTTAACCTGCTCCCTCGAGTGCCCATGATCATAGGCACTGACTGTCAGCAAAAGCTATAGAACAATGAGTAAAGTAACCTCAAGAAGGAGAGTAAGGCCTGTTTGGAAGCATAGTTTTTAGTTAACATGGTAACCTAAGGCCTTCCAAAGGCCTAAGGAAGTGGTGACAGTAAAGTGCAGATGAGCAGGTCTGACTCTTTAAGGAACTGGTTTTCATAAGCTTGGATGAACAGCGCTGCTAGAGCATTGAGATGCAATCTCTCCTACTGCATCTCCATGTGGTAATGGCACATGTCCAGACACTTTCTGAGGGACATTCTCT
This sequence comes from Nanorana parkeri, assembly GCF_000935625.1. Lineage (NCBI taxonomy): Eukaryota > Metazoa > Chordata > Amphibia > Anura > Dicroglossidae > Nanorana > Nanorana parkeri. The sequence continues at coordinate 2,280,977 of NW_017306331.1, read as the reverse complement.
TGAGAGAAACAAGGTTTTTCATGGTAACCACCGTTGATCACAAGAATGCACAAGAATATCTGTGGCAAGCTGAATGAAGCAACACATGATTGAATTATTATCTGTGTAGTATTCCTTCCTCCAAAGAGCCTGACTAATTACTTTGCCATGGACAAAATAGGAACTGCTGGTGGGTGTTGGCAACATTTAAAAGGATTTCAGTTAGTCCACTGTTGCCATTAGTAGTCTTCGAAGTTGTTGCCAATAGAAGCCATTAACTTTACTACCTACTGTTATGTCATATTTGCCAGTTCAAGTGAAGTTTACTGTGTACCCTTATTTGGTGTCTGCAATTTCTCCACCCTATTTCTAAGCCTATTTGAGACTTCTGTTTACTGTGTTATGTCTTCTAGGGCACACGGGTCCTCACCTTACCTCTTGGTTCTTCAGCAGCCTCATGAAACTGTGGACAGTGGACCAGAACAGAATCTTCAAAACTAGACTGTTTCCAGTACTGACCCAATATCCATTTTAGCAAAAGATTACTGGGCAAGGGCTTATCACCACAGGTAGTGTTTATTGCCTGGATTGAAGGATGGCATACATGCTGCAGTTGGTTCACAATTTAGGAATATTGATGCATTACATCACCCATATGGATGGCCATATTAAACAATACTGCCAGGGAGATGAACTGAGTACAACCAATTGTGGGCCCAAAATAGTAAATGGGGCCTTAGATGTCCTCTTAACACACCTATGAATAGCTGAGGGTTCCTGTACAGTATTCTTATGCTTTTTGGGCATTATGTACATTTCTGCTATAAATAGTCCAACTAAGTCTCCCAACATCATGTGGGGGCTAACAATATATCTAAGGTATGCTTTATGGCGGAAGAAGTTTGGTGACATATGATAACACTATGTCTATTGACTTAAAGGAGAACTATGAGGTGAGTTCTTTTCACTCACCTCATAGTTCTAGCCGACTTGTGACAATGAGACTGTCACAGGTCGGCTCAGTAGATCGGGAGGTGAGCGAACACATACCGGCGTTCGCTCACCTCTCGATCCTGTCACGACTCTCTGCCGTGACAGGGGAGGGGCTGGATTCCCCCCTCCCCACTCCGATCCGCCATCGCTGACTGGCGGAACGGACGGGGGATGGGCCGGGTACAGCTGGCTCCGCCTCTAGATAGGCAGAGCAAGCTGTCAGTCATGCAGCTAGGTGGATCCCGGCATAATTGTCAGGATCCGCTTCAGCTGCGGCGTCTCAGTATACCGCCAGCAGCTCACGGTATACTGCGGCTTCTCAGTATACCGCGAGCTACACCTCCCGTTACCCTAAGGAGAACTATGGGGAAAAGCCTTAACCCCATAGTTCTCCTTTAAATTGTGAAATATTGGCCAGTGACACCTAAATTGGTGAAGATCTTTTTGGACTGGAAAAGGGCACTGTGCAGAAGGCTTCATGGATAAAATGTCCATGTGAAAACAGCCTGATATATTGCTTGACTTGAAAGACTTGCAGTAGTAGACCTGCCTTACATAAAATATCTTTACAAAATACTTGTTTGATTTGGCTAGTGCTATTATTTATTCTAGGGATGCACAGATACTTTTTGAGTACCAGTGCAGATACTTGGCATTTTCATGAGAACTACCAGTGTTGCAGAGGTTGCAGCTGGGACCTGGCTCTGGTGCTCCATCACTGTCCTGAAATCATTAGTCTGTATTGTTTTATAAAAACTGTCACATGACAATAAACAAAAATGTATCAGTACTCATACTTGTAAGTACTTGGGCAAGTACCAGTACTCGTACTCGCAAAACTGGTATCTGTGCATCCCATTATTTATATTTATAAAAACAAAATCGTACATTAAAACAGAGATGTACAAATCCCAGGAGCTCCGTGTGCTCCTTGCAAATGACAGCTGCCTCCTAATTTTTGAATTTTTCTCTAGTGTAGTCTTGGAGCTCAAAAGTATCGGTACATGTACTTGTACTTGTACCGAGTACTGTACTTGGTATCTGTGCAACCCTCATTTATTCTATTCAAAGACCCACTATAATGTAAAAATATTGTATTGTGGTGACTGTGTGTGGTTAATACCTGTAATGGTAGTATTCAGTGTATGAATTCCTTTTTCAGTTCACAAGCCATTACATATTTTTTCTATATTTACGTGCAGACCAAGCTGTTTGGCAAAAGTGACAGTTACTGGGGCTCAGACAAACTATATAACATTACAAGGGGTGCTTACAACAGTCAACTTTTTGTTACTCCACAGGTAGTACATATCTCCTGATGAAGCTAGGTGTGAATAGTGAAACATGTAGGGAGCATACCTTGAGCACATCACCACCTGGATTTTGGTCACAAAGGAAGGTTATAGGTCAGATAAAGAGGCAAATATCAATTACATTAAGAGGATAGTATATGAAGTAAATTTAAGAAAAAGTGAGAAGGATAATGATTAAGGAAAAATTAAAAAAATATCTATCTGAGAGATAGTGAAGTACAAAATAAATAGGGAAGAATAGTATAGATTTAATAGAGATAACAGATAAAAATAGATAGTTGGAGAGATGATGGAAATAATTTACCGACTATTGTTAGGTTAAGCAAGTGAAGAGATAGAGAATTAGACTGCATAGAATAACTATAACCAATGTTTTTATGTTTATCTTTTTAAAAATATATATTTTAAAGAGGATAAATAAAAGTTATATTTCCAAAGAGGTTTTCCAGTGGGACAGCATATTTGGGTTTTAGAGAAATGTGTAATTTACAGCAAAGTTCATATTATTTTTTATTTTGCCTAAAATTCCATTTTAAAAATCTGTGAAGAAAAAGGTTTTCTTTTTTGTAGCTTTTCTATTGCATTAGCATTTTAGCAAGAGAATCTTTTAAACAGAAAAAATAAGAAAATGACTTATAAAATTATCAACAGCTCGTGGTGATTCTTGAATATACTGGAAAACAGACTTTAAATGATTTGTTTTTGCGCTTCGATGCTTCTTTTGTTTTAAACAATACAACATTTGTTTCACCATTCCAAAATCCAAAACAAAAATGTCAAAATGCTGCAATGATATTGATGTCTATTAAATATTTACTTTTCTCTCCAGTTTAAACTAGAAAGGGTAATTTGTATTTGGCAGAAAATGCTGCAATTATGTTAAGTCAATCCAAAAGCCTAACTTGCTCATGCAAAATGCAAACAAATTAGTTAAAATGTTCTAATTACAAGGCAGTAAAAATACAAACTATCGCCAACCTAACTGTGTGCTCTGCAAATGTTACTTTATTCGGAGGAATGAATTTAAAGCTGCCTATCTTGCATTTTTTAATGCTAACTATCTGAACTTTCATCATCTTTTGCATTCAAAATTACGATTTATATGCAATTTTATAAAACTTGTTTACAATTAAAATTTTAAATATCATACTCAAAAGTGAGCCTGTCAGGCTCGAACTATTGAAGCTGCCAATGCTGACTCATTATTAAAGGCACAAGCGTCAGGACTGTCACCCTTACCCTTGCGTCACTGCTACTTAATGGGTTTCTGCCCTGGGACAATTTGATGGGTCAGGTGTCCCAATACTTTTTCAGCTGCATACTAACTTTGGATTCTGTGACTTAACAAATAGTGATGCAAATATAACAGCCCCAAAGCTTGAGCAACTCAGCAGTGGCAGCTCTTGTATTTATCTACTGACAAGTTCCCTTTATGCCTGCAGAGACAAAGACACCCATGAATTAAAAACAGTAAGAGATCCACATATACACAGGAGTGGGAAGAAGTGAGAATCTTGAGACACATCTACACAATAAAAGAAAGAAAATAAGAGCCTTAATAGACACAGCAGAGGATGAGAAGCTGCAGAGGCACAGGTCCACAGGAGAGGGTAAAGAGAAAGGCTGCAGAGAGACAGCCACATGGGAGAGACTAGGGGGTGAGAGACTGCAGAGACACAGCCACTTAGAGGGTAGGTGGTGAGAAGCTGCAGAGACACAGCCACATTAGGAAGTGGTGGGGGTGAATGGTTACAAAAACACTACTGCATGGGATGGGGATGGAATGAGAGACTGAGGAGACATTGCCACACAGAAAATGGAAAGGGGTGAGGGACTGCAAAGAAAAAGCCACACAGGAATGATGGGCTGTGAGAGACTGAAGCGACTCGGTCACACAGGAGAGGGGTGATAGGCTGCAGAGACATGGCTACACAGGTGAGGGTAGCGAGTAGAAGTCATATTTTTGTGGAATTTCCAGATTCAGCCGTGTTCAGCATTAGGAAGAATAAAGGCTGTAATGCCAGCACTGATAGATCCCACAGCCCACAACGTACCACAACGTGAAATTATGGCTTTGTTAAGTGATTCCTTTTGGCTTCTTAAGGAACACTAGGAACAGGTGCCATGCTCTCTATTTGGTGCCCATGTTTATGGGGTGGGCATAGACTACAGAGGATTTCAGAGAAAAGATAAAGTGTAAGAGTCCTTTTGATACATATATATGTGTTGCTCCATTGATATGCATGCCCACTTGCCTTGGTACCTCCTAGGTATTTATTCAAGCACATCCACCCATTTTACCTTTATTCCTTGCACCAACTAAATGCTTCCAAATTGTCCAAGTTTGTTGTATTACTTTTGGTGCTTCTGGATGAATTAGCTTGAAACTTTTTTGGACTCTGAATCCGTACCATCTTGACTTGATAAAAAATGTCTAAAGCCGTAGAACAGTGTACTGCTTTGCAGACAAAACAGTGATCTTGATACTGATATAAATCCCATTTTACAAATAGGTGGAATGTATGAAAAGACCAACTTTAAGTCCAAAGTAAACATCACTGAATAGATCTGGCATTAGGGAACACCCTACTGGGCCACGAAACTAAATGTGTATCAATTTCATGAAGAATATCCTTTGAATTGTGTCGTAAGTGAACAATGCCATTAACAACATGCTTGAATGAGACATAAATGCATTAAGAACCTTTCCAGGAGGCAGCCTGAATAAGCTGCCTGTTTGTAGCCAAAAAAATTTGACCTGGCTTACCTATGCAGTCTGCCAAAGTGCTAGATATATAACACTTGTGTGTACTCACATATCAACTTGACATAAAGATATGATTGTTTAACCAAAGAGGACGAGTAATGACGTAATGTTAAAAAACAAATGCTGCTTGAAATGGATCCAGAAAGTCTTTCATTTTTATTTTAACTATTTCTGCTCTCTGGTTATCAATAGGCATCTAGGAAGAACAAAATGGCTGCACTTTGGGTCTAGTTTAAAAACAACTGTATAAAGGAAGGACACGCTGCACTGGAAACATGAAAGGGAAAGTCGCTTTAAGAGACAGGAACTGTTCTTTATTCTCACATATTAATGGTATGGAACCCATTGTTCTCTAAACAACAGAAGTCATTGAGTGACTCTTAATGGTTTCAGTTGCACTTTTTTATTTAAAATAATTTTCAAGTCATATTTATTAATTAGTTCCAGTTCGGTATTTTTTTCAGTTTAAAGTTTTTCAAGATGCGATAGACATGGGATGATTAATGCTCTTTTTTAGGCAATATCATGAGTATCTGTGCATGATAATTATGTAGATGGATATCCAGGTAATCCAGGTCAAGGTATGTAGATGGATATCCACGTAATCTGTTCATTACCCGTTTTTTTTTTTTCTTGCCCCTGTTGCTTTCCATGTCATAAGGCTGCCAAGAGGGACATCTCCAAAGTTTACTCTATTTTGTCAATATTCATACTAAAGTGATATGAAGGTGTATGTTTATGGATCATGCCTTTGCCTCAGATCACAATCTAATGTCTTATATCGATGTCTAGCCCAATGTGTTCGATAACCCAATGTAATCTGAATCAAAAACAAAAAAACTTGTATGGTTAAAAAAAAACTGAGCAGCGAGTACCAAAATAAAATCACATTTGAAAATGGTGTGACTAGGCAAAGTCTGGGAGTTAAATGTGTGTAATGTTATGCTGAATGAGGAAGGCAGCCTCCCTGGCAGCTACAAGATTAAAACCTTTTACCAATGTAATCTGAGTAAAATGTTGATTATAACCAAGCTTTGATGATTTGGTTGGATATGCCATGGTCAAAACTCCTAATAGCATTAAACAACAAAAGAGTTGACTTCTAGTGATGTTATATTTATTCCTCAATGTTCCAGTACCCCTTCATCAAGTAAGAATGACAGAAATATTCTCATCTGTTTGAGCCTACTCAGTGATTAGAGTTATGTACCTCCTCATCTGAACTGAGACACCGTTTACCACCTGCCCAGTTAGAATCAGTGGGTGGCGTGGATGTGTTTTCCATGTATATCTTACTTATTGATTCTGCGTGAATAAATCCTACAAATTGATGACAGTGCTCCCATCAGACGCTACAACCAGTGATATTACTGTTGTGTTGTTGCTGTATATGGTTAACTTACTACTAAAGTTAAATACAGTTTAAAGGAATGCCCTGCTTTAGTTTACTGTATCAACCAGTTCATAAGACTACCATTCACTGGATTGGCATGCCATCAGACTATTATTATTATTATACAGGATTTATATAGCGCCAACAGTTTGCGCAGCGCTTTACAATATAAGAAAGACATTACAATACAATTCAAGACAAGGTGGTAAGGAGGGCCCTGCCCCTGAGGGCATACAATCTAAAGAAGTTAAGGACTAAATTAGTGTGTCTGTCATGTTGGACTAAAGCTGCATTACCTGTATGAATGATCTCCCTATGTGTTTGAAAATATAAGGGGTTAGAAAATAAAGGGGAGGGAGGAGGTGTATTGTGGTATGTGTTGGAGAGATCTCTAAGAGCAGATACCTTTTTGCCTGTAAGACCTCTTCCTCTAGTGAGTGATCTACCCAGGGTCTGGTGGTGTCTGGAGTTCCCTTGGGCTTCTTGTGATATTCAGTGCTTTAGATGAACACCAACTATCCTCTGCTAAAATACAGTAAACGACCCGTTATCCGGCATCCACAGGGATTGGTAAATTCTGGATAAATGTAGTTTCTGGTTGCTTGAGAGTTACTATTAAAAATAGGTCTAACTAATGCCAAGCTCCACTACTATACCGTACCATAGCATAAAATCTGTATTGACTTCATATTAATATTGAAATGCCGTAATCAAAAGCAAATTAAGACAAATAGGCATGTAGATTTTGCTACATAACCCCTATATGAGCTCCCTAAATAGATATTTAGCTAATTCTGTCAGTAGAACTATCCTACCCTTTCAGAACATCCTGAAGCAAGCTCATTTACTATCAGGTTTATGATTTTTCCAGTAGGTCCAGGCTACATGCCCTCTTGCTTTTTTTTATTGAAGCAGCCCAGGTTATATGACTTTGAGAGCAGAGGAAACAGTAGCCAAAACTGCCACTGTAAATCTTTGAACTCTGAATCTGTTCTTTAACTAAATAATGAGGTTACATTAACACAAACGTCTAACAATACAAAGATTAAAAAGCTGAAAAATATGCTCTTTGTTTGAATGATCTACAGGCTTTAAAAGTGTGTTTTGTGCGAGTAAGTTGGGTAATGCACAGTTATAGTCATTGTTTGTTAAGACTATAGCAACAAACAAAAGAGCTTGCAGTTGTTCCTTTGTGCATTGACAAAGGAATTATTAAAGACATTAATAATGCAAACATAAGCTTGTCAACATAGCAGGAATACATCGAAGGGGAGTTTGTACAGATGGCTTTGTTTCATGTTGAATCAAGTCACCTCGAGTTCTGCATTTGGTGACTGACTCTTCGCCTTGAGAAAAAGAGTGTTGACATATAGGGAAGACTGTACAGATGCTCTACCATTAGGTGACTTACTGGAATTTGATATGTCCAAGGTAAAAGTTTTTGGAGAAACTGGCTTCACCCGGCATGTACCAACAATGCATTAAACAGATATCAGATTAAACTGCATATAACTAAACTTTGCAATTGTATATACAAGTGAACTCCCTACAGCTGCAAAAGACCATACAACTACAGTGAAGTTCAATCTGGCTGTAAAATGATTTTACCAAGTAGCTTTAGACATTTTCTTACATTCATTAGTTAAACAAAAATATTTTTCTTTTACTTACAATTATTGTTTTCCACTTCCTGGTTTTCTTGGGCATTAGTGATGTATTGTGCCTAACCGGGAATATTACATCAGCAGAGCATTGCTGGGAAATGTCATCTGTAATCTCATGAGATTTCAGGGAAAGACATGTTCCTCCCATGAGATGATGTGCGTTGTCACATATTCTAGTCACATGTGCCAGAGTTCCATGGGGGTTAGGGAGATATATTAATCTGTCCTTAGTAAAAATGGCCAATGTGAGAAGAATGGGGAGGAAAAGAGAAATAAGGTATGCAAAGAATAAAAAGCCTTCAACTATCTTTAAGTATCTGTTTGTAGATTGTCATTACTAAACATTTATAAAGGTGGATTTGTTGCCATTTGAAAGATATGGGCAAAATTCCTCTTTAATTCTGCTATAATCCACTTAGACCTCCATTTTGACTTAGCCAATGTTTGATAATGGCATGTACACAGATAACATGTTCTCATATTTTTTGGTAGTACACCAGATAGTACATCTCCTTGGTTCTCCAGTACATCTCCATCAATAACCCGTCCTTCTAATCCAGGAGCACTTGGAAAGAGGAACCGAGGAAATATTAGTTCATTAATAGCAGTAGAAAAAACTCAAAAAGGAGACTTCAGTTGTATATTTTCTTATGATCACTGTAATTCCTGGGTTTAGTCCATTATTGAGTCATGATTACATTTAAGATGTCTACATATAGCCTAAATCAAAACCATGACACGTTTCCTACACCTATGCTTACAGGTTTTACAAACTAATAGGGATGGTCAGATACCAAGTACAGTACCTGGTATAAGTATAAGTACAGATACTTATCCAGCTCCAAGACTAGACTAGAGAACAACTCAGAAGTTTGGAGGCAGCTGTCATATTTAAGGAGCATACAGGGCTTCCCTGTTTTATTGTATGATTTGATTTATATGTATATACAGTATATTAGGGATGCACCAATACCATTTTTTCCAGACCAAGCACAAGTACTTGTCCAAGTACTCACAGATACAAGTACTAATACATGTTTGTTTAGTCATATGACAGTTTTTCTAAAACAATAAAGACTAATGTTTTCAGGACAGTGGTGGAGCGCCAAGGCCCAGTCGCAGCTGCAGCCTCTGTGACCCTGGTAGTTCTTGTGAAAATGCCAGGTATCAGCACTGGTATCTGAACATCCCTACAAACTGAGATAAAATGTTTTGATGCGCTAACATTCTAATGTTCTGACTGGTTGCATGACATCCTATACCCTGTGCCATTGTTGAACCCGTTTTATGAATAAATATAACAAGTACAATACAAGAGCATAACAAACTACAAAGGCCACATACCAATGACAAAATACCTATTTAAGGACAATGTCTGAAGTTGCCATCTGTCTGGGTTTTTAGAGCACAGCTCTTTTTTGGCAGTGGGAATAATATTTATTTTTCTATATTTTAGACTCGTTATGACTTTATTAACAGATTTAATGGGAATGTGATTTTTTTAGCTGTTTTGCAATACTTCACACATAGAAGGAAACATTAGGTTGAAATTATAGTCAAAACAAGTCCTGTCTCAAGGTGTGCTTTGTATATCTTACTTTGTCTTCAAATGTCTTTGAACATACACTATACTCCAACTAGAATGCTGAACCTTTGTTGTCTGAGAGTTTGTGTAACTGGAAAAGACTTCCTGACACAAATTATTAGCTTGCAGTCAGAGCTTTAAAATCTATGATTTACTGAAAATCTACGATAAACTTTTTTTAAATTGTTATTTCAGAGATTGCATTTATCAATTTATTTACGTATTTATTTGTGCATTTGTAAATTTATACTTGTGTTACAGAATACAGTACTATATGTGTAAAGGTGTGAGGGGTCCCTTTTTATTTAGGTGGATCATTTGAAGAGATGTCACCAGCACATAAAAAATCCTTTCAGGATAACCATGTGTTCATTTATTAAGAACCATGTCAAATAAAAACAAGTGCTTTCGGGGCCACGCAGGGTCTCTTCATCAGGCTTAACGTACCTTTTTATTTAAGGACCCACAGTAAAAGGGCCTGGAAAAAACGTTGTAAGTTGTACAGGGAAGTACATTTGTTTGAGAAGGAGATGTGTGTGCGTTTCTGCACACCTCGATGTGAATGCAAGATTCATCGCCTCCACCCCAAAAGATTGGCCATAAATCCAGTTTGCTCTCTTATTAGCAAGATTTAAGACTTTCTCAGTTCTAACAAGAATTAAATATGCTAAAAGGCTTCTGTGAGCTATGAGTCCAGCTGTGCTCACTTTGGTGGTTTGCAGTATAGACTGTAAATGCCTTTTAATCTGGGTCAAAGTCCACATATGCAACATATAATTGCATAAAGCATTAGTAACATATGGTTAAAATCCTGTCTGGTTTTCTTATTTGTGCCCCATTGAGGAAAGTTCCCTTCACTTTTTGACCTGTAGACGGAACAGGAAGTGAGGAAATCTCCCCAAAGTCAGGGGAAATAGCCTTAGAGAGACCAAATCAAATGTATGTATGTACTGTATGTATGTATGTATGTATGTATGTATCTATGTATCTATCTATCTATCTATCTATCTATCTATCTATCTGGTTCACCATTCCTTCTGTCTCACCATCTATCTTCGTGTCTCTCTGGTAGTTCTCTGTACACTCATAATATGATTTGGCAAAAGATCTTTAAAGGTCTACATGACTCACAAATACATATCAACCATTTCAATATATGTAGACATATTCAGAAACATAATTGCACGTAACCTAATGAGTGAAGGTTATTTGTGGTCACATACGAGAGCTCAGTATGTAATAGTCCTACTTCCAGCACTCTCGGCTTCTGGGGTGTACACCCATCAATTATCTGCAGTTCCTCTTTCTTTCTAACTTGCAAAACACCTGACAATGTCTGACATCAAAAGAGTGCAGCGTGGCTGCAATTTGTGCCAAATCTTTGACAGGCCGAAAGGAGCAGATGGCAAACTGCAAAAGGGAATACATCTCTGAGATATGAGTTGGACACTTCCAATTAGAGGAGGCATTGACATCTTTTGAAATGGAAAAACACACCTTGACTAAACTGATGCAAGGAGTGTCATGTTCTTTGGAAAATGATAATGGCGATGTAAGAACATCTTATTCTCCAGATTGGGATATCAGAGAGTAGATATCTTTGCTAAATGGAATGTATTGTTGATTTGGTATTCTTGAAAGATACAGTATTTTTTTTAATTAAAGGCGTTTCTTTTTATGGTGAATGTACCAATTATACTTCTTATGCTTAAGGTGGATGAGGATGAGTGTGCTCCATATTGAGATTCTGTAGATCTCATATCTCCCATTTTTATATTGTACCAACATTGCCAGAAGTGCTTTAATAAATTCATACAATAAATTGTATCACCCTGTGTCCTTGTGACCTTACAAGCTGTTTTCAAACTCAATTGTTCTGACTTTTAAAGGTCAATCCACCCAAAAGTGATATTTTGGTTATGGGTAAAATCTAATGTTTGGATTCCTTATATCTTTTGATGACTCCAGTGGCAAGAGCTCCTGGCCATAGTACTTAACTATTTTCCTACTGACCTCTGACTCTTACCTTCCTGGGCTGTTTAAACCTGCCTCTGTGGTATTTTTCATAATCTAAACTGAATCACAAATCCAACATAAATGGGACCACTTTGTTACTCTCAAGACATCTGTGCAGGCCAGAGAGTTCTACAGATATATTACATGAAACATAAGAAGGTGAGGAAAGGGTAGGAAATTCCTTGCACCTACCATAAAAATGCAAGTGTTATGACATGGACTAAAACCAATCTGGTCAATCGATTTAACCTGCTCATGTACTTATTGTTTGGAAAAAGAAATCAAATCACCCCAAAGAATCCTATGCAGACAACCTATAAGCACTCTCCATAGTGCCTATGGTTGAAATCAAATCCAGGACATAAGTAGTGTTGGCAAGTTCTTGTATAGTTGCTTGTCTGTGGACTTCACACAGGGTGGTGAAAATAAATGATGCTATAACCCTAAATATACTATGGACGTGAGAATATTTTTATTTTACATCTCTACAAGTAAATTATCTGAAAGGGAGATTAAATAAATAATGCCACAGGGAAAGGTGACCATCTATTTGTTCTGTTGAAAATCATTCTTCTTATACATGGACAGGCATGTTAAAAAAAAAAAGCATTGTTCTGTAAGCTCGCCCATCAATTAGTGGGAGGAAGCAGTGTTTCAAAACAGCCAGCTGATGGCATTGTGATGTGACATTACTTTGTGAGACTTCCCTTTGGAATCTAAATTATAATAAAGGTACATTTTTTCATCCTGACATTGATTGTCCAGGCAACTGCATTCAGGTGAGGACTGGGAACCTTACGCCTGGGAGGCAAACACAACCAAGCAGCCCTTTCATGGTAGGGACATACACTATGGGGTATATTCACAAAGCTGCCGAGGGCAGCCGAGTGAATGACCGATCAGAAGTGAAGTGAGCCGAACACTGTTCGGCTATTCACTTCAGGCTGGTACGGCTGATTTCAGCCGTACATCGGCTGAAATCAGCCGTACATCGGCTGAAATCAGCCGTACATCGGCTGAAATCAGCCGTACATCGGCTGAAATCAGCCGTACATCGGCTGAAATCAGCCGTACATCGGCTGAAATCAGCCGTACATCGGCTGAAATCAGCCGTACATCGGCTGAAATCAGCCGTACATCGGCTGAAATCAGCCGTACATCGGCTGAAATCAGCCGTACATCGGCTGAAATCAGCCGTACATCGGCTGAAATCAGCCGTACATCGGCTGAAATCAGCCGTACATCGGCTGAAATCAGCCGTACATCGGCTGAAATCAGCCGTACATCGGCTGAAATCAGCCGTACATCGGCTGAAATCAGCCGTACATCGGCTGAAATCAGCCGTACATCGGCTGAAATCAGCCGTACATCGGCTGAAATCAGCCGTACATCGGCTGAAATCAGCCGTACATCGGCTGAAATCAGCCGTACATCGGCTGAAATCAGCCGTACATCGGCTGAAATCAGCCGTACATCGGCTGAAATCAGCCGTACATCGGCTGAAATCAGCCGTACATCGGCTGAAATCAGCCGTACATCGGCTGAAATCAGCCGTACATCGGCTGAAATCAGCCGTACATCGGCTGAAATCAGCCGTACATCGGCTGAAATCAGCCGTACATCGGCTGAAATCAGCCGTACATCGGCTGAAATCAGCCGTACATCGGCTGAAATCAGCCGTACATCGGCTGAAATCAGCCGTACATCGGCTGAAATCAGCCGTACATCGGCTGAAATCAGCCGTACATCGGCTGAAATCAGCCGTACATCGGCTGAAATCAGCCGTACATCGGCTGAAATCAGCCGTACATCGGCTGAAATCAGCCGTACATCGGCTGAAATCAGCCGTACATCGGCTGAAATCAGCCGTACATCGGCTGAAATCAGCCGTACATCGGCTGAAATCAGCCGTACCAGCCTGAAGTGAATAGCCGAACAGTGTTCGGCTCACTTCACTTCTGATCGGTCATTCACTCGGCTGCCCTCGGCAGCTTTGTGAATAGACCCCTATATTGCCAAAGGTATTGGAACACCCCTCCAAATCATTGGATTCAGGTGTTCCAATCACCTCCATGGTCACAGGTGTATAAAATCAAGCACCTAGGCATGCAGACGCTTCTACAAACATTTGTGAAAGAATGGGTCGCTCTCAGGAGCTCAGTGAATTCAAGCGTAGTACCATGATAGGTTGCCACTTGTGCAATTAGTCCATCCGTGAAATTTCCTTGCTACTAAATATTCCACGGTCACCTGATAGTGGTATTATAACAAAGTGGAAGCAACTGGGAACAACAGCGACTCAGCCACGAAGTAGTAGGTCATGTAAAATGACAGCTGGGGGAGCGCATGCTGAATCGCAAAGTGAGCAGAAGTCCCCAACTGTCTGCAGAGTCAATAGCTACAGACCTGTAAACTTCCAGTGGCCTTCAGATTGGCACAACAACAGTGCGTAGAGAGCTTCATGGAATGGGTTTCCAAGGCCGAGCAGCTGCATCCAAGCCTTAGATCACCAAGTGCAATGCAAAGCGTCGGATGCAGTGGTGTAAAGCACGCCGCCACTGGCCACACAGAGAAGTGGAGATGTGTTCTCTGGAGTGACGAATCACGCTTCTCTGTCTGGCAATCCAATGGACGTATCTCGGTTTGGCGTTTGCCAGGAGAGCGGTACATGCCTGACTGCATTGTGCCAAGTGTAAAGTTTAGTGGAGGGGGGATTATGGTGTGGGTTTTTTTTTCAGGGGTTGGGCTTGGCCCCTTAGTTCCAGTGAAGGGAACTCTTAAGGCATCAGCATACCAAGACATTTTGGACAATTTCATGCTCCCAACTTTGTGGGGACAGTTTGGGGAAGGCCCCTTCCTGTTCCAATATGACTGTGCACCAGTGCAAAAAGCAAAGTCCATAAAGACGTGGATGAGCGAGTTTGGGGTGGAGGAACTTGACTGGCCTGCACAGAGTCCTGACCTCAACCTGATAGAACACCTATGGGATAAATTAGAGTGGAGACTGCGAGCCAGGCCTTCTCGTCCAACATCAGTACCTGACCTCACAAATGTGCTTCTGGGAGAATGGTCAAACATTCCCATAGACACATGGTTAAAGGTGGGTGTTCATAGAGGATGTGGTTTATTGTTACACACCTTTTTACAACTTCCAGCATTAACTTTATTCAGCCTCATGACATCTCAGAGCCACAAAGGATGTCAGTGCTGAAAGACTTCCATCTGCCAGATTCTATGAGCACAGGTCTGAATGGGCAGCAAGTAGTCATATATTGCCTGCTCTGATCAATGTCTGGAGAAGTCTCTCCATTCAGGGCTACCAATCCAACATGTATTATTAGTAATGGCCTAGGAGATAAGTTAGCCCCCTTACCCCAGCCCAATCCTCCCCTGATTGTATTCTGCACTTGCTAATTCCTTTTAGCTGCTGATATCATTCATTTCGGAATTACCTTTTAGCTACACCTAGTAAAATACAGCCCCGATTCTGGCCAAATCCTTACATAGTGAGGAGGTAGGGTAGGGAGGTTTAACGTTGTATAAGTTTTACCATGTTCTGACACACACTGTCACAGGAGGCTGCAAGAGGAGAGCCCAGCATCCTGTGACAGCGCTGGCTGTCTCCGCCCCCACACCGCTCTGCTGCAGTGTTATAGGCGGCCGAGCGGTGTTAGGAGGAAAGACACCGGCCGCTCACAGCGCTGGTCCCGCAGCGCTCGGCCGGCTGTCATTTTCTCTCTGATTCCTTTCATTCCCGCTGGGCACTGCTCTGTGTCCCAGCGGGGATGAAAGGAATCACGGCCGCGCCGACAAAACGGCAGGAAAATGTCACTTTCGGCATTAAGCCGAAAGTGCCATTTTCGGCCGGCGCCCCCCCTTCACTTTTCGCCCGGGGCCCGCGCCCCTGCTGCACCCCCGGTTGTTATGCCACTGATGTTAATGTAATATCAAATGTTGTTTTTAGTACTTTGAAATCCACAGCTTTCATTGCAACAATGCCTGGTTGTTTCTGTTATAAATGGAATTCATGTTTAGGCATTTCTTGTTATAGGGTGACAACACTCTATCCTTGTCTACCATCACTCCATCACCATCACAGAGCCATCTGGTGTTGGCTATGAGTGGCTTTCAAAACCCATACACAGAGAGACATCAGGAAACCCATTCTGATTAAAAATGCCATGCGACCATCGCTGGAGTGCCTGTAGACAGGAAGTGGCTGCAAAGATGCTGCAGGAGATTAGAGGCATTGAGATAGCAGTACCGAAGGATTAATACAGGTGGAAATGAGTATTTTAATTGAAACAAATGGCAATTGTTTATGATAGACAAGGCTCTAGCAAAGTAAATGCCATTGGATTAGGGTTTACTTTTATTTTTGGCCAATGATGTTTAAAAAAAATACATAAAACCATTTGCATATTGTATGTAATTGAACTTTAATAAGTTTTTCTCAACACATAATATTTTAATGCGCCCATACTGTACTTCCTATTGTAAATGAACATTTCTTTTTTCAGCTCTACTTACGATTTATTTGATTACACCATGTTGTTCTGGAGAGATTAATTGAGATCCCTCCATTGTACACTGCGCCGTAATTATATTCTGGTAAAAACCTAATGGAAATTCCAGGAACTCTACATGTTGCTCTTATGCCTCAGCCATGTACCAGCGGCCCATCTATTGTCTTTGTGAGCCGGGGCTGAACATTCCATGACCACCGGGCGTTATTTCACAAGAGGGAACAAAAGTGTGTCTGTGACCAGAACAGCAAAGTTCCAGCCAGAGATACAGACAAGGCTCCGGGCAGACCGACGGCTGGAACTGTAAAATAGACTTTTGGGGGGAAAAAAGAGTTGTCATCAAAAGAAAAAGACTAGACTAAAATAGGCTTCTTTTCTAAATATGAGATCTCTTCGATATTTTATTTAGCACATTGTACCTACACGGACACCATAAGGCTGAACTCCAGGTGCAAAAAATGTTGTCTTAAAAAAATTCCTCCAAATTCACCAATATTAGAAATCCAATTTGTGTGCAGGAAACATTACCTTGTAAACATAGCGGTGATATCACCACTGTGCAGCACATAACCTGTGCAGAGAGCAGAGCTGTGGGAGGGACCCAGCAGCCCCCCCCCCACTACAGACCTCCCGCAAAGAATGACAGATCAGCGTCCCCAAATAACCTGGGGACGCTGATCTGTCATTAAACAATAACAACTGGGCGGTGGCCCGGCTGGCCGTGACGTCAACGCCGGCTCCGTTTAGTTGTTATTCATTAGCCGGGACCTGCTAGAAGACTCTGGCAGGTGCCGGCCACTAGGAAACAGTTGGGCGGAGCTAGCTGTCACTGCTAGCTCCGCCCAATTGCTTTTCTTTTGCCGACATCTTTGCCATCGCTTTTATAAAATTATTTTTAATTTTCTTTTCTTTCCTTTTCTTTAAACTATTTTTTTTTTTAGATTTTCCTACATTTTGAAACAATTTTTAAACTTTTTTTTCTTTATTTCACTTATTTTCTATTCTGCTCGGTACCTCGGAGGTACCAAGCAAAATAGCCAAGCCGAATGGGGCTATTCACATACTGCCGTTCGGCTCCCTATGAGAATCGGGGCAAACGGCAGTGAGTGAGCTGCCGGAGCTTTGGATAAACTCCTTCTGCACTTCGGCTCAACCGAAGGCAGCCTATGTACGGCTGATTTTAGCCAATGTACGGCTGAAATCAGCTGTACAAGCCAGAAGTGAATAGCCGAACAGTGTTCGGCTCACTTCACTTCGGCTGGATTATTCACTCGCTGCCTTCGGCAGCTTTGTAAAGAACCACCTATATATTACCTTTAAATACAGTCTCTTATATGTAAAGATGGCTAGCAAAACAACACCATCTGATGTGCCAATGAGTATATCTAACATTTCCTGACGTGTTGGAAAATCGTGACCAGTAACTGATTGTCCTTTTTATGTACAAAGGAACAAACCACTTACCTTACACCTCCGCCCACCATCTGAAGATTATAGCAGGTCCTTGCAGAAAGTTGTAGAACAGTCTGATATATCCCCACCTCCCACCGTTCTTTAGTGATAGCCCGAGGCATACAGCAAGGTGTTTGCCCCATCAGGCGGACTGTGTATCTCACTCCCCATTTGTCATTCAGAAAATCCCTTTAACAAACATTTATTTGCACGCAAATGTTTTTATTCTTCTTGGAACGTGGAATTGTTAATTATTTTTATTAACTCCGCACCCACAGAAGTTCTTATTTGCAGGTTTCCTTTGACAGCTTGCATGGTAATATTGACGGATATGTTTTTAAACATTTTATACTTTTGGCTGAGCTTGAAATATTTGCACTTGATTGTTCCGTTTCCCAAAATGTGAGTGACACTCTTACTCTTAGTTTTATTGAATTGATTTATTTATTTGGCTTGAGAAGATGTCAGACTCGTTTGTATTAAAAAGTATATTACAATACAGCCTGTAAATCTGCCTATATGTATGAAGATTTATCCACCCAATAATGTCTGTGTAAGGTGCGGGGGTGGGGGGGGGGGGTGACCTGATCATTGGAAACGTTTGCTGAGATGACCAAAACTGACCAGACTGGTTTATTTATCATCTCTGCATGCCTCCAGTGGGCAGTTTTGTTCTTGTGTGTGGTATATAGTATGCCATATAGTATGCCATATACTCCAGTAGGCCTGAACTTGGAAACAATGATAAACTTTCCCCACTGAGTGGCAGATTTTCCTACTTGGCATTCACTTGGGAAACCACCCTAGTCCTCTCTTTTGATTGGTTTCTCTCAGCTGTGCTACATGCCATGTGTGTTCCCAGATTAATATAGGGTGCAGATGCATAATTCAAGTACTTTAGACGTAAATAGCTGCTTCCTTATTCCACAAAATGTAGGAGGGGGTACCAAAAAGTAGTGCCTATTGTTTCATATCTGCTGTACATGTGAACTTATATAAAAAGACCTGGTATATGTCATACATATGGTCTAACTCAATCATTTAGTGCTTCTGTTGTTTAAATTGTACTAAGTGTATCATAGATGAGAGCTTAAAACAAAGAGCAGTAAATTAGTTTCTGGTGAAGGAGGATGGTTCGGCTGTTAAGATCCATACATGCCCAAAGAACGTGTGTGGTGATGAAGTAATTGATGTGAGCCAATGTTAGGCATTGGGTAAAGACGTTTAAAAAGGGAGAAACTGAAATTGTTGACAAGGCATTGAACGACGCCAATCAAGCTCTCGTCTAGTGCTCTGTAGAATTTCTTTTTCCATACTGGGTTTGAGCCTTGGGTAAAACAATGGCACAAATGGATTGAATGCGATGGGGACTGTGTGAATAAATCTGAGTAGAGAATTTTATAGGCTAACTCTATGTATGTTCATTGTTTTCATCTCTGCAAAATTAAATATTCTATATCTGAGTAGGCATGGGTCCCCGTTTACACCACCGGAGTTGGTAGCTCGTATTTGTCAGCATGGAAAAACTCTGCACAAGCCTGTAAGTATGCGCCTCTTTTTGGGGAGATCAGCGCGATGTGACCCTTTTTCCTATTCCTTTTTTGGGCGCTGATCTGCCCAAAAAAGAAGCTCATTTACTTTTTTCCAGCGACCAGCTTTTTTCCGTGCAATGCGATGCTGAGACGTGAATGGGGACTATAGAAAATCAATAGGAATTCTTGTGTGGAGCTTTTCCGTGCTGAACAATACGAGCTACAAACGCCTTGGTGTGAACGGGGACTTACTGTTTAATACCCCTCGTATGTTAAATTGTTATTTTTAAAGGAACCTTTTACCAAGCAAGGAGCCCTGAGGTATGCAGCCATCAGTTACGAAAATTGAATATGTAAACCCCCCCCCAACCTCCCACCTCGAGTGTGCTAGTGCTCCGTTTAATATTACAGTAGACCTCTAATGTTCTTTCTGCTGTTTTGGGCTTCCTCCATGAGCCAGTCGCAAGACATTTTTCTTTAGCATCAGCCCCAGATCTCTTCTTAAGAACCTAGGATGAAATGACATTAAGACAGAGCCAGCTAATCAGCAGATCTTCCTGAACACAAATCTTTCCCTTTAGCAACTAACCATCCACCAGCGTTGTGGCACCATAGGGTTCCACGGTGTAACGTTTTCTGCATGAATTAACTCACCTTTATTAACAATTGACAATTTTGCTTTGTTATCGCAATACAGTTACAATCCAAAAAGCATATAAGTCAATTAAATGACTTTTGCTTAAACTGGCCCTACTGTTTATGTGTGCTCACTTGACTGTGACATTAGATTGCGAGCTCCACTGGAGCAGGCATTCCTGTGAATGCCTCTATGTACTGTGGAATACGTCAGCACTCCATAAAAGAATAAAGTGAATAAAAATTTACTATAGAATAACTTGCCGTATTTTATCCTCTTACCATAATATCAGACATACCTTGATAGATCCTCCAAAGAACAGGAATAAATGCGTGCTAATCTCAGCCTAAGCCAGAGCTAGGAAATTTCTTTTCTTTATGTATATGAACTCTCAAACACACAACTCGGGGGGACAAACAAATTTATCCTGCCTGATCGGATGAATTCTTACCTGATCTGTCTGTCCTGCTGTGATCAGTGTAACTTATAATTAGTTTCTGCAAAGAGTTGTGCCATTCTAAAGAAATGGGGGGATTAAGCTGGGAGGAAAAAAAAAATCTAGAATTTCTCTATGCCTGACAAGTTGAAACCTGAAAAGCAACACTTAGTCCATTAAGGATTTTTCAAAGTGACATTTTCCTGCAGCCCTGAAATATGCCACCTCGTCATTTATCATTTTAGAGCCTGGATGCAGAAAAAGAGGTTACTATCAAGAACAAAATAAAATGGATTGTCTGTATAGAGGTGAACTGAACAATGCTGATAAATGTATTTCATTGAATGTCAGCAAATGTCACTTGAGAAGCCATTTGCAGCTGCCTTAACAGCCTAAGAGACCAACAAAGAGTAGCAAAGGCAAGCGAAACGAGTAGGGCGTACCCGTTTCCACATGAATAAGCAATGAGAGGCTGAGAACTTATACTAGAAAGTTGTTAAACTTGATAGAGGAAGCTTTTTTCAAAAACCACACTGACATGTATATTGCTACAAAAGGCCGTGCGTGCTGTAGAGATGTAGAAAGGTATAATTGCCATGTACAATGCCGTTTAACTCTTATTGTTGGAAAGCGCTTATTTTATTGTAAGGAATTAGACATTCAAAGAACCGCTGAACTGGATTTTTGTCCTCTGTATGTCATACCTATTTTTCTGTCTTAATAAAATCAGCCAGGTCTAAGTTTCCATTGAAAGGCTTGGCTGCAGACAGTGCTGCAAAATACCTGGCAACTGTATAATGTTGTGTTCGACTGATTACAGACCACCCTGGGTCAAATGAAGACTCTGACGCAGTGTTGTATTAGGATGCTTTTGTTGCCAGGGCATATATAGAATGTCCTAATAAATTGGCATGTCTGCCTGCTGTGGGCAGAGAAAATAATTCATATACTTTCCTGTTTGGCAGTGGTGCAACTTTTTGCCATGGCCATGACTATTTTTAAAAAAGGGAGAGGCTGTGCTAAAAGAAGTGTGAATATTACATTTTTATATGTACTGTATTTGACATGAAGTGTTACAGGAGACACACATGGCAGGTGACTGGGGCTCACCTGAGGCATAGAGTTTAAGTGACACCTTGGTCTCCATGAGAGCACCCTGCATGAAATGATGGGCCAGTGACCCTAGTGGCCCCAAGGCTACTTTGCGGCGAGATATCACCAGGTCGTGACCCCCCGATAATTGCTGCACCATGGGGGTTGTAGGAGCAGGTCAGCTAAGATGTGGAAACAGGTAAATGGTACTATAGCCCGTCAAGATTCAGACTGAGGTCAAGGCAGTTGTCAAGCAAAAAGAGTTGAAGTCCAGGTAGAAGTCAGTGCAGACAACAGGCAAGGAGAGTCAAAATCCAGACAGGTGCTGTAACATGAAGGAGTTATCGTAGAATACATCATTTGAACGGAGGGGGGGGGGGCTGGTACTTCTGGCTCTGCCTCTAGATAGGCAGAGCCAGTTGTCAGTCACGCAGCTGGGCGGATCCAGACATAATTGTCGGGATCCACTTCAGCTGCGGCGTCTCAGTATACCGCAATCTGTAGCTCGCGGTATACTGAGCCTAGGGTGACGGGAGGACGCTAGTTTGTGTCCTCCCGTTACCCTAAGGAGAACTATGGGGAAAAGCCTTAACCCCATAGTTCTCCTTAAGTAAGCATGCACAGTTTTAAGGATTATAGAACAAATATTCGGATATCTGCATTATTCTAATTTTGAATATTTTTCTTCAACTCTTTAACTATATTTAGAGTAAAACCTTAAAAATATATTTGAGCAACAGAAATAGTTTTACCCCTCAGTAAAATGTATTTATGCGCTCCAATATTTCAAAGAGTCATAGAGCAGGGTTGATGAGCAAGACCAAACAGGAAGTATTGTGTGAGATTTGTTCTTGTCCTGCTCCAGTGTGTGCATTATAGGCCTGTTCTGTAGGGACAGTTTATGCCAGTAAAACAGAATTTAAACGTAGATCTAAACCCAATCACTAAAATGTCAGATAAGTGTTAACATTTAAAGTAATTTCAAAAGATGTTTTCAATATTTTAAATTTACAGCTGCCATTAAAAGAGTCCCTACTGATCCTGCTATGAAGGTCCCTGTTTTAGTACTGGGGGGACAACTGTCTCCCATTTGTGCTGCTGTGTTGTCAACCTCTCACATGTCCCCTAATGGAGACTACACCAACCTCTCACATGTCCCCTAATGGATGCCAACACATATCATGCTGCCATTATTGTCAAGAAGTTGGGCCTGCGTGTTCCAGCCAACACTGGAGCAAGTGCATGTTGACAGGAAGTAGCTGAAAAATGCTGGAGGAGATCATCAATACTGAGATGCAAAAATAAGATTAAAAAACGGTTAAAAAGTAATTTATTTATTTTTTTAAATGATACACAGTGCTTTAGGAATCTAAATGTCATCCAGTCGGGTTTCACATCTACTTTAAATAAAGGCCTGCAAGGAAATTAATAGGAAGCCGTATATGCTGGAGAAAATACAGGGAAAAACATCGTAATTGTGGAGAAGGGGTGCTTATAATTAGATACTGATAGGTAGGGATGTTCAAATACCAAGTACCGTACTTGGTACAAGTACAAGTACAGATACTTTTCCAGCTCTAAGACTAGACTAGAGAAAAACTGAAAAGTTAGGAGGCAGATGTCATTTTTAAGGAGCATATGGAGCTCCTGGGATTTGTACATCTCTGATTTCATGTATGACTTTTTTTTTATTAACATATATAAGGGATGCACCAATACCATTTTTTCCAAGTACAAGTATTGATACTTGTCCAAGTACTCACACATACAAGTACTGATACATTTTTCTTTAGTGTCAAGTGACCGTTTTTCTAAAACAATACAGACTAATGATTTCAGGACAGTGGTGGAGCGCCAGAGCCAGGTCCCAGCTGCAACTTCTGCAATCCTGGTAGTTCTCATGAAAATGCCAAGTATCGGCACTGGTATCTGAACATCCCTACTGGTAAGGAAGGTACACCTCTTCATCCTGAGTGGATAAAAAGGGGGGTTTATTTACCAATGTTTACGCCTAAAATGTATACAAGTTTCACCCAAGATTCACACATTTTTAACAGAGTCTTATGTAAAAATTATTTGAATCTTGGGTGAAAATTTTGATTACTAGACCCCTGAATGTTGAGGAATTCAAAGGTCTGCAAAACAGCCATCCCTTTACAAAAGAATACTCACTTGGTCTTATTTTAGTTTAGGGTTGCAAATCTGAAAGGACCTGTTCACACCATATGCGAGCAGCACAACAACCAGCACAGCCCAAACGCAAGACAAGGCAAATTTTCTTGTCACGGGTGGGCACAGTTCACACCGCTGCGTTGCGGTGGTGTGCGTTTAAAAAAAAAGTAAGCCATGCAGAACTTTTTTAAGCTCACTGCAGTCAGATGTGGTACAACCACATATGGTGTGCCCATAGAACTTATGAAGTGTCACCTGTGGCATCACTCAGGAGCAAATAAAGTCATGTTTTATACAGTGTTAAAATACGTCTGTATTTGCAGCGCCCGGGAGCTGCAGCTGCTGCAGTTTTCTGTCAATATGAATGTATGGGCAGAAAATGCTGTACCCAGGGGGGACACAGGTAAGCGCAAAACATCCACGTTTAGAAACTTACCAGAGACAAAACGCAGCAGCTGGCTCTCCTGGGTGCCACAGATACAGGCGTATTCTGCGCTGCATGCAAACACGACTTTCTTTGCACCCGGTAAGCCCGTGTACAGCACATGAGCCCTCAGGCTGATCTGTGCAGAATGTGGGAGCTGACTGACAGTAACCGAGTAGAAACACTGGATTTAACAGAAACACAATTGAGAATATCAGAATACACACTATACAATAGACAATTGCCTAAACAGTTTAAGCTTCTTTTAGATCCCTGCTTGGTAACCCTAGCCTTGTTCTCTCGGTGAACCCTGTGCTAATTTACAGAAACTCTCCTTCCTGAGCAGATATCTAAAGCTGACCACTCACACTGCAATCTGACTGTACAATCTCTAGAGGCAGGGGTGGGCAACCCTCAGCACTCCAGCTGTCGTGGAACTACAAGTCCCACGAGGTGTTTCAAAACTCTGACAGCCCCCAGGCATTGTTCCATGAGGCTGAGGCATGATGGAATTTGTATTTTTTGCTGGAGTGCTGAGGCTGTCTACCCTTGAATTAGGTAGTGCAAGGGCCTGCCTGATTTTATGCACCTCCAATGAATCATTGAGGCAGGTGCTTATATGCCATAGTTTTGGTAAATCTAAATGAGCTTGTACAGAGACTTTACAATCAGATTGTAGTGTATACGGCAAGTTTACATTACAATACCCCTGTGTGCTTCTGGATGGATGTAAAGGGTAACACTACCCACCCTTCTTACAATGATGGGGTCGTACATATCGTTAAATAAATCAGTTTCAATATTAAAAAAACACAAACTCCATAGAGGTGACAACTGTTTACAGCGATAGCTCCGGTGCCCATTGCAAGTATACAGGACAGGCACACATAAAAAAATATATAAGGCAAGCACACATAAATATATATATATATGTGATGCACCGATACCATTTTTTCAAGTACAAGTACTGATACTTGTCCAAGTACTCACAGATACAAGTACTGATACTTTTTTGTTTATTGTCATGTGACAGTTTTTCTAAAACAATACAGACTAATGATTTCAGGACAATGGTGGAGCGCCAGAGCCAGGTCCCAGCTGCAACCTCTGCAACCCTGGTAGTTCTCAAGAAAATGCCAAGTATCGGCACTGGTATCTGAACATCCTTAGGACAGGCACACGTAACAGGACAAACAAACATAACAAATATGCAGAACAGGCACACATAATAAATATACAAGGCAAGCACACATAACGTATATACAGAATAACCAAACATGAGAACTATGCAGAATAAGCATGCAGAAGAAATAGACAGAGTACGCATGCATAGCAAATGCAAAGGGAAAGCACACATAACAAATATGTAGAACAAACACACATAAATATTCAGAACCAACACAAATAATAAAAATATAGAACAAGCAGACATAACAAATATGCAGAATAAGCACATATAACAAATATAGAGGACAGACACACATAACAAATATGCAGAATTAAGCACATAAGAAATATGCATAATAAGCACACATAAATATGCAGAAAAGGCACACATAACAAATATACAGAATAAGCACACATAACAAATATACACAACAAGCACACATAACAAATATACGCAACAAACATATAATAAATATGCAGAATAAGCACAGTTAACAAATATACATAATATGTGCGCATAACAAATCTACTGAACAGTTGTTTATGGGAGATAGAGCTGTAGAGATTAGCATGCTTGCAGGATAGGCAATATGTATCCTACTACAGACACATTAAGTGGTTCAGTATGCATTCACACACTTACTTCTTCATGTTCTGCTAAGTGTAAAAGCAAGAGCGAGGGAGGAGATATATGCATGAAGTACGCTCACCATCTTTCAATAATAAGAAAGGTGCACTAACATGACACAGATGACACAAGTGGCTTCCCTTCTGGTTTTCCCACAACAAAGGTCATGCATTAGCTCCCTGAGTAGGTTAATCATTGTATATTCTCTAAGCGTGCTTGTTGGATGATTGGTCCTACACTGATCTTTCGCACAGGAGAAGAGGCCTTGTACCATCACAATGAAGTGACCTGCACATCCTGGAATGTATTCACATTATGTGCTGGTCCTGAATTGCAGTGCAGGAGGGATTCAGCCTAGCAGCATCTGAGCAGGAAATCGGCAGGCCCCACCGTGTTATTCCTCTGTTTGTACAAACCTTTGTGGCTACAATCAATGAAGATTGAAAGTTTTGGAGTTTCATTGCGTTCTTCTTTTTTTTTTTTGCTTGTTATCTACAAAACAGAATAACAACAGCAAAGACCAAAGGCGTTGAGAAAACAATAGATTTGGCGAAAGTTATTTTCCTCTCTCCCCGAGTGCTTTGTTTATTCTGGGAAATAGAAACAGATAACAAGGCTTAGGAGACTTAGCTCGATAAGATTGCCACCCTTAGAAAAAAAAAAAAAAAGGCGAGCAGAAAAAAAATAAGAATGATAATTTTAAAATGAATAAGTCAACGGAACGCCTGAATTAAATACCATTATTTACCAGGAGATACAGCCTACCCTATAGAACTTTCCTTGACTTGAAAAGAAGCAGCCAATTGATGTGACATATAATTTGGAGTTCTTGCTGTCAGTGTCACACCGTCTGTTATACCTGGAACATGAAGTCACTCTTTCCTTCTGGATCGTAATGGCTCTTTTCTTATGTACTGCCCTGAACTATAAAAGGACAGCACAAAATCATTGGAATGGTTTATATGAGTTATAAAAAAATAACATTAAAAAAATTCAACCTCCAGCTAACATTTCCAGACTTCTAGAGGTGACATATTTGAGGTGCATTCTTCATGTTATCATACGAAGAAAATATATTTATGAATAAAACGTGTAATTATTATTATTATTACAGTTATTATAGTGATTATTGATTTGGGGGAGTGGCTCCCAAACTATGGCATGTGGGCCTGGTTTTGTTCTTCGCTTGCCTTTATCCGGCCCTTGGGGCACTATTCCTTCTACTGACACAAACGATGGAGCATAATTCCCCCCACTGATACAAGAAATAGGTCACTATTATACCAACGATAGGAAATTATTCTCTATATTGACACCAATGATGGGGCATTATTCTTCCTCCCACTAATAACCAGCCCTGGGTATATGTTTATAACAACCAACCCTAGGTCTTCTTTAACTACCACTGGTCACCACCCTGAGTCATTTTTTAATACCACTGACCACCAAACCTGTGTAATTTTTTTAATACCACTGACCACCAATCTTGGGTCATTTTTACTCTCATTGACAACCAACCTTAGGTCATTTTTTTCTGCCACTGACCACCAACCCTAGATAATTTTTTACTGCCACTGTGACCACCAGTCCACAGTTATTTTCTACTACCACTGACCACCAATCCTGGGTTATTTCTTACTATCACTAACTGAAAGGACCTCTTTACTAGACGGCTGGGGGATTCTCCTTCGAAGCGCTTCGGGAACATAGAATGAACTACACTGAGGCAGATTCACACATGCTCAGTTTATTATAACAGTTTCTCAGTCTTTATACTGTACAGAATGCTGAATCAACATTTAAACTTTGTACCATATAAGCACATACTGAAGAGAGGCAGTGTCTTGAGAAATAGATAAAAAGACAAATTTTGGAGTCATATAACATTAGTCATAGATAACTCTTATCACTAACGGCCAGTTCCACTGTACCATAAGAAAAGTGCAGAGTACAATACAGATAAACAAAAGCAGACATAGACTGAAAATCTACTGAATACTCATTTTAAGACTTTCTTGACTTTTAACATATATTTCTAAAGAGGACCGGTATTATATTGAATTAAAAGGGGGCTTGTATTGTATTATCAAATGATACTTTCACTAACAACCAACTCTAGCAAATATTTTACTGTCGCTGACCACCAACCCTGGTTCATTTTTCTACTACTGCTAACAACCAAACCTAGTTAATTTTTTACTGTCACTGACCACCAACCCTGGATCACTTTTTTACTACCACTTACTACCAGCCCAAGGTCATTTTTTTACTACCACTCGCATCAACTCTGGGTAATTTTTACTGCCACTGACTAATAATACTGAATCATTGTTTACTCCCACTTACCACTAATGCCATGACATTTTCAACTTCCACTGGTCACAATCTGGCTCCCCTAAAGTCCGAGGGATAGTGAACTGTCCCTTTCTTTAGAGAGTTTTTTTCAAATTCACGTATGCTGTCTCACTTTACATGCCCTGTGTGATGTGTAAGATTATTAACAAATACACATTTATGTGCACAATGTCAGCAAATTCTTTAATTTTCTTACTTAGTGTTCATAAAGGGAATGTACAGTCTTTTCAAATATGTTTTTAGATATACAGTACATGTACAAGAGATCAGCTTGATATAATAATACTATCACCGCTTCGTTATCTTTATTATAGACCTTCTTTCTGTATATAGTTTGTAATTATTATATGTACATGGAACAAGCCATGTTTGCATTGTAGTATTTATCTGGCTCCTTATCACAATGCAAGTCTGTTGAAGACAATACTCTCATTGTGTTAGCTGACATACAGAATGATCTCAACAGTTGACACTAATAACTAAATTATAATTTTTCCTGTTGTTTGCAGTCAGAGAGACCTATCTGGTTAACTTTCAGTGAGATAAAAGGTTCAGCAGATCAGTACTACAATGCATATATAACTACACTATATGCCCACAGTTTGTGGAGATTTAACCTTCACAACTACTATATGGCCAATTGTATGTTGACACCTCTCCAAATTATCGAGTTCAGGTATTTACAGTAAAGGACATTATTCATGCTACAAACTTACAAAGCCAGTTTGGGGAATTATACACTACTGGGGGAGCTGAGCAGTGACTATCAATGCTAGGGGGGTGGTGAGCACTGATCACAAATGGTGGTGGTGGGGTGCTTTCACTGTCTCAATTTCAGTTTCTACATCACAATGAAGCATGATATAAAAAGCAACATATACTCTAGAAGTTGGGTGAGTGAGCTGTGAAAAATAATACAAGGAGAGACTTTTTGACTTTTAACTTTATTTTACGTTTGGAGTTAATGTTGAAGCAAAACCAACTGGCTTACTTAAAGCTTGGCAGGTCATGTTGGGTATTTGCCAAGTAGCCCATTCTCTCATTCGGAAGGGGAAGGATAAACAGGAGATGACCATATGCACCTTAAAGTGGGAACTACAATAGTTGTTGTCTAAGTGGGATCTAGTCCAATGAATAGCTGAAGTGGAGGCTACTAAAATGCGGGGACATCTGTACACACTACATTTTCACTCAAAACAATTACAAACAATCAATGCAGGAATGAAAATCTGTGTATGCGTTGCTTTACTAAGGAAGGCGCAATACAACTGAAGACTTGCTCCGTATGCAAAAATGATATTTTGTAGTAGACAAAACAAGACATCTTCTGCCTTAAAAGCTTTTTGCTGCCATTCACCATATTTTTTCTGTAAATTTTTCTGTACATTGAGCCCCATATGCACAGCTCAGTGCACAATCCCGGCATGCCAAGATGAAGTAACTCCAATGTGCGAGAGTTACATCAACGGGCCCAGGAAATCAAGAGGCTAAAGACTCGAAACCCAGACGAAGACCAGGAGAAAGATGAAAATGCCAGCGAGGGAGGTGCGCAGTACTGGAGGGGGACGTGTTGGCATTCAAAAGTTCGTTTGATTTAACATTTGATTTTGGAATGAATGGAGTTTCCCAAACAAAAACCACATTCACTGTTAGTATTTCGTTCATTTGCGAAAAAAGTTTTCATCCTGCTCCTCCTTGTCACAGTCTGAATCGATCGTAGATTTGTCCCCATTAACAATTGGAAGCTCAAATGAATGTTCTAAAAACGAATGTTGTCAAACAAATATCTACAATGTATGGCCAGCTTAAACACGGGATGAATAAGAAAGATAAAGAAATGTGAATGTATAGAACTTTATTGTCCTTTTGTGATTCCTGGATCATCAGCACTTTCACTGTACATTATAAATCCTTTAAGTGTTTGTTTTCAGTCATTAGCAGCCTATATAGCCATTCTCACCTCTATGTGGTTTGATTGTTATCTTGTTTTGTTTGTTGTCAACACAACTGCAAACAGTGGGCTGTCACTCATGGGCCTAATGTCAGTAGTTCAGTCACTGGCTCTGTTAGGGCTCATGCACATGCGCGTATTGCAAAGCAATATATATTTTCATACAGCGTAAAATACGACTGGCAAGCAGGCTTAAGCTGACCATACAATGGTAGATTTTTGTCATTAGAGACTTGACAATGGAAATTAATAGAGTTTCCCAAGCAAAAAACCCCATTCACTGTTAGAATTTCATATGTCTGAGAAATAAATTCCATCCTTCATTTTTTTTCATCACTACAGTCAAACTAGGTCACCAATTTGACCCCATTAACTTCTGTAAACAAATTTTCTTGAACCAAATTCTAACCATGTCTAACCTGCTTTAGAATGGCCAATAAGGGGCATTGGATAAGCCAGCCCCCTCACTACAAAAGGGGGGGCACAGGGCAGTCATAGTGTCATAGCAGCTGCATGGGGTGTTATTACTATAGTTATGCCCTTGATGCAATATGGAGAAAGCAGCACCATTGTCCTTCATTGCACCATTTATATACATGAGGCAAACTTTTTGCATGTCACTGGCCTCTGCATATGTTACATAAATCTTAAGCACTTGCCATAAAGTTTCCAAGGCTCCGCTCTGGGGCCACTGTATGATTTAAACAGGTTATCATTTGCTCCTAAGCAATAGCAGAGCCAAGTCATCCCATTAATGCTTCTCGATTAGGGGCTTACAGAGCAATTGTTCGATTTAACTACATCTAGCAGAGGAAAAATGGACTGCAGAGGTGCTTATTTCATGTGCCAAATGTTTGGAAGGTTTGCTGGAAAGTACTAATGATTTTCTTGTGAAGTGAAAATTGAGGTTAGACCAGCTACTGACAGCCTCCTGCTTCTCCGGAGCCCTACACCTTTATAAAAGAGGTAATTATGTGATTAGTAACACCGCACAACAATACTGATAAGAGATTGCTATGATCTTTCACATTATCGTCCTTAGTGACGCTCCTTAAAATCTCTTATCTTCTAATGTACTCTTGTTAAAATTAGGAGGATGTTACAGGGCCATTAAAGCTGAAATCCTAAAATACAGGTCCATATAGTGGGAGAGGCTTGTACCGGCATCGTCTAACAACTTAGTCAAACAATCAGATCCATCTATGATATTTCACTTATGTTAGAAGGCAGTTCTCCTTGCATTTAAATTATATCTAAAAAGGATAGTGTTTCAATTTAGGTAGATAAGGGAATTGTTAAAACCCTGTGTCAGTTTTTACGGAGGTTTGGGTGACATTGTGAGATGAGGTTGGTGGTGTAGCCAGGGACAGAGTTGTGGATGGCTAGTATTTTGAGTTTTAGACGTTGAGCTATTGGAATCCAGTGGAGGGCTGACAGACACTGAGTGGTTGGTAAGGTGGATGAGTCTGGCAGTAGCATTCATGACATAGGGGGGATAGCCTGTGTACAGGTGGACCAACAGGGGAAGTTGCAATAGTCAAGGCGAGAGATAACAAGAGTGAATTAGTATGTAGGTGGTGTAATTGGTTAAGAAAGGGAGGGAGTATTTCTGAACTGTTACAGAGGTGAAGGTGGCAAGATTTGGACCGTGATTGGATGTAGGGCTGGAAGAAGAGGATTACACCTAGTACCCAGGTATAAGGGCAGAGACTGATAGCTGTGCTATTGATCACAATGGAAAGGCTGGAGGAGGGGGCTTGGGGGGGGATAAAGCTACTCTCTGTTTATATCCCACAAATGCAGTTTAATAAAATGCAACTAAATTCAGTATAAATGTATTAATATTTATTAGGTGAGTTTTTACTGTAGTCAATATTTTTCCTTTAAAAAGTGCTAAAAAAAAAAGTTTAAAAAAAAACAATGAGACAAAAATAAAAGATAGAAGACTATTAGAGCAGAAGAGTTTGGAAGTAGAGAGGAGATAGATAAAAAGAGAGAGAGAGAGATAGGAGGGATGAGGAAAGATAAGAAGGAGACAGAGATAGACACAGAGAGGGATAGAGAGAGAAATATGAGAGGGAGAGGAGAGAGCAAGGAAAAGAAAAACAGGAAAGATCACTTGTATTTCCTCAACACTGTAGTCGGCAGGGTCGGAAGATACCTACAGACATGAGATCATCACCTGCGACAGAGACTTTCATCACATATCCAATGATACCTAAAGAGGGAGGGAGGGGAAGAGGGTGAGAGATAGGAAAGAAGAAAAAGAGTCAGATGAAAGCAGGAGAAGAAGACATATTTATAAGAACTGTATACATTAATTGCTAAAATAAAAGTTGCTTCTTCACAGTAAATCATGCCAGCTATTGTTTTCCTATCAGTTGAAACGATTCACGAAGAAAATACCCCATATTTATAAAATGAGAGTAAAAATCGAGCAGAAAGTGGACCCCCTACCACGTGGCAGCAGCAGACCTAAGAGCTCAAATACAGCGGTTTGTCCCTCAAAGTCCCCAAAAGATACAAGAAACTGGCAAGTAGTTTAACTTTTTAGAAAGGAAAAAACAGAAATGTAACTTTTGGGTGAACTGAGCCTGTAAGGAGAAGGAGGCATGCAGATCACTAAAAACAGGCTAGTGTTCGGTTTTGGTGGAAACAAGGCTCGTTGTTATTTTGTTGACAATTCATCAAACCCGAATTTAGAGGTGAATGCCACTGAAGTCTATGGGTGGAATCTTGTAGTGGAATCTTGTAGTTAAATTATGGCCATTTTTAGGGCTAATATGCAATCTACTGTCCAATAAAGACATGGGAAGCTGGGCACTGCTTCAGAGCACATGTTCCAATGCAAAAAATGCTTTTTAAAAAAACCCAATAAATGGGGAGAGGGTTTTTGAGAGCAACATTAAAAATACAGAAATAAATGTTACGGAACAGTGCAATTTTCACAGACAGTCTTAGCAGCAGTGTGCAGTGGTGGTGCGGCCAGAGCGTTCCAGGTTGCTAAGAGCTTGCCTGACAGATGTGCAAGGACCATACACATCTCACCATCCAGTTATTAGCAATTTGGGACAGTCTGGCCTGCGTCCCACCATGCTCCTGCCAATCACTGTCAG
The DNA here is from genome assembly GCF_000935625.1 of Nanorana parkeri. Lineage (NCBI taxonomy): Eukaryota > Metazoa > Chordata > Amphibia > Anura > Dicroglossidae > Nanorana > Nanorana parkeri. The sequence goes on along the minus strand of NW_017306331.1, from coordinate 2,247,779 downwards.
GAGTTGGGCAGGACAGGAGTTGGGCAGGATGCCGTCCAGAACCGGAGCCAGAGCTGGGCGGAGACATAATACAGAAGCATACCCCCCTTTCCCGGTTAGCGTGCACCACTGCCACACCCCCTCCCTCCAGGTGGCAAAAAGGCTAGAGACGCCCCGCCACTCATGCATTACTTAACTTGCTCCTTTCAGTAACTTTACCACTGAACGTGAATGTAAACCCCAGCAATGAACTTCTTGTATTGCTCCCTTTTGGTCTGCTAAATATGCCATTGAAAGTGTTAAACTCCCTTGCAGTGGGGCTACTCCTGCACTGGAAGGGTCTACTGCGCGTTAATGTCTAGTGGTATTGTGAAGAGGACTTTGACGTACCTGATTCCCCACTCCCCCTCACCTCTCTCCCCTCCAAATCCAGCTTGTGCACTGCCCTTAGCGTCCACAAGTATAATACAGGGCTTTGGGCCCTGCATTGTGGGTGATGACTTCAGCGGGCCTCAGACAGCTGGAGCGGAGGGGTGCAGAGGCTGCAAGTGCTGCTCTTGGAGCCTGTGGGAGTGTGGATCAGGTAAATAAGGTCCCCTAAACAAAAATGAGCATTTAAACTTTGCTCTGTGGAGGTAGCCCCACTGCAATGGGTTTTTTTTAACTGGAGATTTTACATACGTGCAAAAAATACCTGTTGATCCTACCAGAAATCTAGTGAGCTTGTAACTTCCTGTGTCCTGTGCTGCACTGAAATCTGAAGCATTATCAACCCTGTCCAAAATCCCTTTTATGTAGTGAGTGCTGCCTTCCGTCTGCTCATCACTTTCACCAACTTTCTGGATTCCCAGTGTGCTTTTCATCTCTTTCCCTGCTGCTCGTTGTGATGCAATCTCGATTTCTCAAGACTACATATCCCATCATGCATTGCTTCCAGCAAGCAATGATAATGTTACATTGTTCAGACGTTGAGTTGTAGTTCAGAAGGCAGGATTAGTTAGAGTTGTGACACAGGGAAGTTCATATTCACAATTGTGTCAGTGCATTGAAGAAGTACATCCTATGGGCATCTTCAGCAATAAGTAACAATAAATAAGATACAAACCTCTGCATGGATATTGTTATCAGGAGTGGGGTAGAACTTATGTAAACTCAATATAGAAATACATCTTTTTTTTTCGTTTTTAAACATAGATACCCTTTTTTTGTTGGCTAGCTGATAAGTGTGCTGGGAAACTTTTGTCTTGTGTTTTCTCATACAGATTATTCTGTGTGTCTGTCATAGAGAGAAAATAGGTAAAGGAGTTATTAGAGTAACACTGTGTACAGCGCAGACGTATTGGCTTTGCACTTCAGACAAGACTTCACATTGTCCGTGTTGTGTGCCGTGTCTGATCTGTGGGTGTTTTTCCTTCACTGACCAGAAT
>NW_017306331.1:2244236-2246349 GCF_000935625.1 Nanorana parkeri | reverse complement strand
GACAATTTCATCAATGAAGAAAAACAAACATTCTCCAGCTCCGAGACACCCATGAAGAAAACGGCCGAGGAAGAGAAACGGGCACATCCTTTCAAGGAAGGAAAAGGGCTGTTTGAAGAAAGAAAACAAAGGAGTCAATAGTCTTTGTAACCCCAACATGAACCAAGAATCTTGTGCAGACACTGCGAGACTTCACCTCCCAGTAACTTCCCATTACCTCTGCCTGACACTCCAGCTGATGTCTACACAATGGCCAACAGCCCTGTCCAAGCAGACCTGGGAGCGAGTGCTTTGCCCAAGAGACCGCCATTCAAAGGCCTCTCTTATGTCATCAAGCCAGTGACACGCTATGGGGGCTATTTATGGACTCATTCCGGCCTCAGCGCTTGGGGTCTTGGCATTGGAAAAATACAGTTTCACTAGGCGTGCATTGAAAGGACATTCCAATGGACGTGGAGTGACCTCATTTCAAGCAGCTATAACGGCCATCGCATACCTGTAAAATCATTTCTTTTTCCAGGCATCTGTCCTCGTTTTTTGTTATCATAAAACATTAAACCAACAAGACTCCCATTTTCGGGGACTGCAGTTATTTATTGAAGGCAACAGTAAGGGGGGTGATTTACTAAAGAGATGTAAAATACACATATAAAACAGATTTATTGAATTGTTTCTTTCTTTACTTTGGTATTATTATTGTTATTATGATTATTATTGTTATTATGATTATTTTTCAGGACTTACTGTATATAGCGCCAACAGTTTACGCAGCGCTTAACAAAATGGAGGGAGACAGTACAGTTACAATTTCAGTACAGAAGGGACCTGCACATGATTGCTGGTATTATTCGCCTGTATTAATGAACACATTATAAAATGTATATTTTTGGCAAGTACCTGAATTCATTCCGGTATCAGCCTCCTGTGGATCCCTGTACAGCATTGCTCAGGCTGGGGGAGGGAATAGCGTCACCAGGAGCCCATCGGTTGTACTGCAATGTTCATTTGCTGGACAGAAACCTGCTGAGGTTAGAGCAGAGGGACCAAGAGAGGAAGTCATCACTCTACTGCTTCTCTTTCACTGTCCAATCACAGTTTGGGGGAGGGACAAGATCTAGTTACAGAAATGCACAGCAGTACAGAAACATCCAGTCTCCTTCCCTGGCAAATAGGAATGTGCTGTGTGGCAGGTCTGTTTACATTTCAGAACTGGATGGACAGAAATACAAATCCTTTGGCAGGGAAACACGTTCCCATGAATGTCATTTATCAATGCATTTAGCTGTTTGCCTGGAGTCCGGCTTTTATTCCCATGCTTGTGATTGAATGGTTGAAGTTGGGCGCAGGGTCACATCACTTTATTAAATAACACCTTGAGGCTCATTAAGGTTGATATAATGAGGAGGATGTAACAAAACTGGAGCAGACAGAATGTGGAACAGTTGCCTATGGCAACCAATCAGCTTCTCTCTTTAGTTTGTTCAGTTAAGCTTTGAAAATGAAAACTAGAAGCTGATTGGCTGCCATGGACAACAGCTCCAGATTCGTCTGCTCCAGTTTTGATCAATTCCCCTTAATGTCCTTCAATGCAATTTATTGCTTAAAGGCAAAGTTCACATTTTCCACAAAAAAAAATGTTTGCACTGGAGACCAGGGGATCAGTGGATTGTGGATGCAATGATCAGGCTCTTGCACACACATCCTCCAGTCTCTGGTCCACACAGAGGTACAAACCTTTTGGTTACAGGGCTGGAGGAAGAAATCAATGGACTACAAATGTGGTGACATCACCGCACTTGTGCTTCATTGCTATCTACAAGTCCCTCTACTGTGGTGGCAGATGGGACTTGTAGTCTCTCTACTCACAGATGCTTTGAATGGACCTCTGAATGGATGACTTGACGTGGCTGCATCTGACTTCATTCTAATTATTTATTTTTTTAATTACAGGATGCTGCAGGGAGAAGAACCCCACAATTCATGTAATTGAGGGGTTGGTTTGATGGTGGAGGGGTGGACAATGGCACCATGTTCAATGTTACACCCTAGATAGGTGGACAAAACATGGAAACATGGAACATGGTCACAAAGTTGGGATTTGCCTTTAAGAAAT
>NW_017306331.1:2227361-2244226 GCF_000935625.1 Nanorana parkeri | reverse complement strand
TAACTGTTCTCTCCTGCCCTCCTACATTCAACAGTATAAGTGTGATTCATTCATTCAGGATGCAATGATAGGTGCCCTTCACACCAAAACAGAACCCTTTGGCTGGAGTTAACCCTTTACCCTTGTGATAAAAGGTGTTAATGTAATAATAAACTCTCAATTTTGTTTTTCAATAATGAATTGAAAAGTAACAAATATACATCACCCAGCAAAGTATTTCTTTTTATTTTTGACCAAGCACTTACAGTCATTATGTTTCTGAACAGCTCCAGGTCTCTCAGCTCGGCTTCCCTACAAATTCTTGTCCAGTACAAGATGACATGGGACAGAGCAAAGTCTGCAGCAGCCGTCCATCTACTAACTCAAAGAAGGAAGGAGGTTTATTTCTGTCCCTAACATTCCTGGCTAATGATCAGTAAAATGCTTGTGTTATACAACACATCAGTGTTTATGCGTGTAAACTTCCTCATGCTCTGCTTTCCTAGTCATTTTCCTGTTTCAACTTCATTTATGCAATTATGCATATGTGAGTATATGTGTAAACATGTGTCTACAGGTGTCCATGTGCATATACAGGCGTATGTGTGTATGCAGACTTTTGATTTTGTGATCTTGTCAGTGACGGAACTATCGTCATAGTGACCCAGGCGGCTGCTATGGGGCCCAGGGCAGAGGGGGGCCCAGCAACCGGCAAGGATGAGGAACAAAGGGGTCCCCGTGATGCCGCGCAGGCCGCCTGGGTCGCTATGGCATCGCAGGCTTTTGGCTGTCACTGGCGGCTGTGAGGAGGAATTTGCCACTCTCCAGATCACTGACAACCTGTCAGTGACAGCCAGCAGCTGCGGTGGAGGAGGCCAGGGCCCGGCAGCAGCAGCAGCGGAGGAGGAGGCAGGGCCCAACGGCGGTGGAGGAGGATGAATAGGCCAGGCACGGTAGCAGTGAAGGAGGAGGAGGCAAGGCTTGGCAATGGAGAAGGCTGATAGCAGATTGGGGCTGACAGGTGAGAGGTGGGTAGGGGTGTGACCAGCCCTCCTGAGACCCTGCAGAGCCCACCATAGAGAGTCTATAGTGGGCTCTGCAGGGTCACTCCCAGGTGGGCTGTGTGGGATCTCAGGTGGGTTCTGCAAGGGGCGTAACTAGAAATCACAGGGCCCCATACAAAATTTTGCTCAGATCTCTAACACAAAATCGAACAATCTGCATATAAGGACATACATTTTATGCATGTATACATGTAAACGCATGTCTACACATATACTCACATGTGTATAATTGGATAAATGAAGTCCAAGCAAGAAAATGACATTATTGATCAGTTAAATGCCTACACTGATACACCCCTAAACAGATATGTGCTTCAATGTGTAAAATTCCTGTTCCATTCCTCCTGCTCTGTTTTCAATGTAATTTTCCTGTTTGGACTTCATTTACACACTTAAGCATACGCAAATGTATGCATTAACATGCATTTACTGGCATACATGCATAAAATGTATGTCCTCATCATACACAGATCATTATGAAAATCATACACAGATTTTTCTATTTTGTGTTACAGATCTGAACGCAGCGCATGTTTACGCACCTGTGTGCATGGCTCCATTGAAAACAATATACCTGCGTTCAGATCCATAAACCAAAAATGCTTTCCATTTAAAACAAATTTTTTGCTGCCATGTGCATGAGGTCTATGGATCTGACTGTAGATATATTGTTTTCAATGGAGCCATGCACACAGGTGCTTAAACATGTTCTACGTTCAGATCTGTATTACAAAATAATAAAATCTGCACCTGAGAACCTACATTTTAGGCTGGTAGGTGTGTAAACGCATGTTTATGTTTGTGTAAGTGCATAAATAAAGTCCAAACAGGAGAATTACATTAGAAACAGCAGGAGGAATGAAAGGAGATTTTTATGCATGTAAACACATATGTGTTTAGGTGTTATAAACGCAGGCATTTACTGATCATTACCCAGGATTTGCTTATCCAGAAATAAAACATGGTTCTATGATCAGTGCATTAATTACGGTGGTGTGCATCCAGCCCAATGGCCATGTGTGTAGCCTGCACTTGCGTCTTGATGTGTCTTTTTCCGCTCAGCTGCTGCGTTTCTATGGTGTCTATTCACAAAGCAGCCGAAGGATCTAGCCGTAGCTTTGGCTGATCCTTCCGCTAGCTTCAGCCCCAGGACCCCTTCGTTTCAGCAGTTATTCGCTATAGCCCGTACAGCTCCCGAAGTTGGCCGAGGGGCTCAGTCGAGCCGAAGGCATATGCTTTGGCTCGACTGAGCCCAGGTGAAAGACGAGGCTGGACGAACGGCCGGACAATGGCCGGCCGACAGCCTGCTACTGACAGCTGGGCGGAGCCAGCCGTTATCTCACGGCTGGCTCCGGCCACTTGCACAGACAGATCAGCGTCCCCAGTTACCAGGTAATCAGGGACACTGATGTGTCATTACTCTCCCGGATGCTCCGGGAGACTCCCGCTATTAGGTAGCGGCTACCGGCTGCCGGGAGAGAAACACATTCTCCCGGGAAAGGTTTACTCTCCGAGCAGAGTAATCCTTTCCCTGCTCTGTTCTTTTTTTTTCTTCTGACATCGGAGCCACGGGCCGCCAGCCGTCAGAGAAAAAAAAACAGCATTGGAGTGCATAGCTACATTCCTATTGGCTATTTCACTTTGCAATAGCCAATATTAAACTAGCTATTGCAACCGCCCACTGCTGCTGTCAATCAGCAGAGGGGACCTGAAGTTCTCCATCAGGTCCCCTTCTAGTGATTGACAGCAGCAGAAGGCGGGTGCAATAGCCAGCTTGCTATTGGATATTGCAAATTGAAATAGCCAATAGGAATCTAGCTATGCATTCCTATGCTGATTTTTATTTTTTTATTCTCACTGCAGCAGAACCGCTGGGTTCTCAGTGTAATGACTGATCAGCGTCCCTGGTTACCAGGTAACCAGAGAGGCTGTTCTATCATTAGGATGGGAGCTTAGCACAGTCGGCTTTCATATCACCGCATGCTCTGACAAGCTCTCATTGTAATGACAGCTGGTCCCGGCCAATAGAAAACAGTTGGGCGGAGCTATCTGTCACTGTTAGCTCCGCCCAATCGTTTTCTATTTTTTTCCCCTACTTTTTTAACTGTTTTTCTATTCTGCTCGGTACCACAGAAGAACTCCTTCTGCACTTCGGGTCGGCCGAACATCCTGAGCATGTTTGGCCGACCCGAAGCCAGCCGCAGCAAGCCGATGTACGGCTGATTTCAGTTGGTGTAAGGCTGAAATCAACCGTTCAAGCCTGAAGTGAATAGCGCTCACTTCGGGTCGGTTATTCACTCGGCTGCCTGCGGCAGCTTTGTGCATAACCCCCTATTAATATGTATTTGTTTTTGTTTGACAAGTTCGCAGCTCTGTAAATCCATCTCTAAATCCAGCGGAACAAGTAATCAGATTCCAGAATGCTTCATCCATAGCAATGATCGGCCGATCCTCCTCCTCTTCCTCCTCCTCTCATGGAGGCCCCAGAGACGTTTATTAAAAATTCATGAGCGATATTAGAGAATCGGCAACTTGATTACAGCACTTGTTTAAATCCAGACCACTTCTAATGAAAACAGGGGCGATGCCTATTGGAGACATCTGTTCTTCATATATTTTTCATCCTACAATCAGATAATGCGTCCTAGCACCTCCTCAATTATTCACACATAAACATTTTCAAGACGTTTTGACATCTGTCTCAGTGGCTGCTATTAATTTAGTAATCACGCTGCTGAAATATGGATGACATGCTTTCCTTGCAATGCCCAATATCTTCCCAATATTTACCAGACAGCGAATCCTGACTCTGGGTGCAGACAGGGAAATGTCTGCGGATTATTACTCAGGTGCCTAATGTGCCCGGGACTGCTACAACTGCTCCAACTGGCATCCGATATATAAGCAGCATCAGCTTCATTCATTGTAACTCACTTCCATGGTTTATGTATTTGCCTGATTCATCCTAAATCTTCTACTGTGGGTATGATGAGGAAATATCTGCTGGTTGCAGGTTACAGTGTCCATGACCTGTGACAGTCATGATAAACACTACTATAACTGGCATCCACAATGATTAATAAGGAATATAACATCAGCGTCATTCATTGTACCTGTCATTACTTCCATAGGTTAGTTTATTTCCTTGATTCATTCTAAATCTTCTACTTTGTTTGTATAGATGAAGAAATATCTGCTGGTGCAGGTTACAGTGTCTATGATAGTTTTGTTAAATACTACTATAACTGGCCTAATCACTAATAAGGAATATCAATATAGCGTTTCATTCATTAATCACATCATGTCTATAGGTAAATTTATTTGCATGACCAATCCCAAATCTTCCATGATAAAGAAATATATGTTGATGATTATTGCTCAGCTTCTTAAGTCCATGACTTGTGACAGTTAATATACATACTAGTGTAACTGGCGTCCCTATACAATGATTAATAAAGAAAAGAGCAACAGTTTCATTAATTGTAACCATCAAATTATGTCCATAGGTACAGTTTGCATATTTTAACCCCTTCTCTTCTATGATAAATAAATATTTGTTGATTATTGCTCAGGTGCCAAAGTCCATGACCTGTGACAGTTATCTTAAATACTGCTATCACTGGCGTCCCTATACAATGATTAATAAAGAATACAGCAACAGTTTCATTAATTGTAACCATCACATTATTTCCATATAGGTGGATTTATTTGCATGGCTAATCCGATCTCTTATGATAAAAACATATGTGTTGATTATTGCTCAGCTTCCTAAGTCCATGACTTGTGACAGTTAATATACATACTAGTGTAACTGGCGTCCCTATACAATGATCAATAAAGAATACAGCAACAGTTTCATTAATTGTAACTATCACATTATGTCCATAGGTACATTTTGCATGCTTAACCCCTTCTCTTCTACGATAAAGAAATATATGTTGATTATTGCTCATATTCCAATATCCATGACTTGTGACAGTTAATATAAATACTGCTATCACTGGCATCCTTATATATGATTAGTAAAGAATCCAGCAACACTTTCATTAATTGTAACCATCACGTTATGTCCATAGCTGAATTAATTTGCATGACTAACCCCATCTCTTCTATGATAAATAAATAACTGTTGATGATTATTGCTCAGATTGCAAAGACCATGACCTGTGACAGGTAATATAAATACTGCTATCACTGGCATCCCGATGCAATCCCTATATAATAAAGAATCCAGCAACACTTTTATTAATTGTAACCATCACATTATTTCCATATATATATCAATTTATTTGCATGACTAATCCGATCTCTTTTATGATAAAGACATATCTGTTGATTATTGCTCAGATTCCAATGTCCATGATTTGTAACAGTTAATATAAATACTGCTATTATAGACATCCCTATAATACCTAATAAGGATTATAGCATCAGTTTAATTCATTGTAAGTATCACATTATTGCTATATAAGTGAATTTATTTGCATGAGTAACCCCATCTCTTCTATGATAAAGAGATATCAGATGAATGTTGCTCAGATTTCTATGTCCATGACCTTTGTAGGCAGTTATATTATATACTATTTTAACCCCATCCATACACAATACGAAGTCCAGCATGCAGAATCATTAAACTATCACATTCTTTTATAGGCGAATTTATTTCCATGACTAGATGTAAACTATGTTAGTTCTCCTTAATTGTTGCTATAACACAGTGTGAATATAGGATTCAAAACGATTCTTAATCATTATTGAGGATTTCGTTAATAATTGTGTCGGTTTTGTCATTTCTGGCTTTTTTTCTGGCTGCTAAAAATGTCATTTAGCTGCTCTATATTCTAAATCATTTGTGACATTTTCTAAAGCCACCAACAGGCGAGACAAATATGTTTGAGGATGGAAAAGAATTCTGAAAGAATTGCGGGATGTTTGACATTTACTGATAAATACATTTATATAGTTTATATCGCCTAATTCGTGCGACAAATATCGTGTGCAGATTCTTACAATATATATAAGCAACAGCAGCAAGGCAGCGATAATAATGTTAGATACAGAGAGCAAAACTCTGTTTTAACGAAGTGTAAATATATAAATATTGAAATACTGAAATGGTGGAAATTATAGAATTATATATTTGCTTTTTTTTCACTCGCCATGAACGGATTTTGCAAGGATAATGTGAATGGTGTTCGCGTGAATAGCACAGATGACTGTGTGGGGTGGGGGGTTGGGAAGTATGCACTAAGCTTACCAAGTTGGTGTAATGATAAAACAGAAAGATTAATCAGAGGAGGCAAAGAAATGACAACCAATGGACAGGTCTTCAGGCAATGGCAGTCATTTTAATTAAAAATCTCGTTTTTCAAGTGACAGGTCGCACACAATCTCAGGGAAAGGAAGATGCAGCCAGCTTGATGTTTCCATCCAGAACTGGGCGCAGAGATTAAAGGTGGAGGATATGATGAGATGACGCACAGGGGTGACTGCCAAGACAAATGTTTACACTGATCTCACCTGGGTGACTCTGAATTCCCTTCACCACTTTTATTTAGATTTGATTTAAATTATTATCGTGGTCTCAGGCTTAAGGGTGGAGAGCAAAGTGTGTCTGCTTGGCACAAGTTATATGAGCAAACATGAAAGCCTTGTAATAACTACAGGCAACCGAGTGTGATTGTTACAGAGCTGTCTGCAGGTAGATGACTTTGTCTGTATGTCTGTTTTTTGGGACCTTTCATACCCATGTGTGAGCCCTAGATTGCGTTATTAGCGCGCCTTGCATACATTTACATGTGCTTCCAGACAGGGATTCGTGCGCGTTCTGTGCTTTTTATGTGTTATGCAAAATAGAAACATTTAAAGTAGAGGTTTTCTATGGAGTATATACCATAAATATACACAAAAATGCAGCATACATTTTGGCATTTAGCATTTATTATAATGGGCCCCCTTAAGACACATGACAATGTTTAATCATTATAATTCGAACATAAAGCAAACTAAACTGCAGCAAATAGTTGTAAACAATTCACATGGAAGTGAATGATATTGAATAATTTTTAGGAAGCAAAAACACTTGTGTTCTACTGCAGGAAGTCTGACAAGTGTGAATGGGCGCTGTCTGTCTGTCTGTCTGTTTGTCTGTCAAAATACCCGGACTCTTTAGTTATGCCTTTACTTTGCGTCCTGTTCTCCTCTATAATTTATTTGTCTGTTAGAAGTGACTGATTAGATCCAGAGATGGGCGATAGCTAACCTGGCGAATCTGATCTGGACAATGCTGTGATTTACAGTAGTTGTCTGTGAGTCTGCCCATTCTTTGGTGAATCATTCAGTTTATGAATACCAGATGCTTGGAATAATGAACTGTGCTAGTGTGCATAGAGTGGACATTCTTCCATGTGCAGAAAAGTGTATGAAATAGAGAATGTAAGATTCTGCTAGCAAACCTATGATTACATTGGACAGGCTTACTCGGTCCACTTATCTCTACTACCGGTATCTATCTATCTATTTTTAGCATTTATTATAATGGGCCCCCTTAAGACACATGACAATGTTTAATCATTATAATTCGAACATAAAGCAAACTAAACTGCAGCAAATAGTTGTAAACAATTCACATGGAAGTGAATGATATTGAATAATTTTTAGGAAGCAAAAACACTTGTGTTCTACTGCAGGAAGTCTGACAAGTGTGAATGGGCGCTGTCTGTCTGTCTGTCTGTTTGTCTGTCAAAATACCCGGACTCTTTAGTTATGCCTTTACTTTGCGTCCTGTTCTCCTCTATAATTTATTTGTCTGTTAGAAGTGACTGATTAGATCCAGAGATGGGCGATAGCTAACCTGGCGAATCTGATCTGGACAATGCTGTGATTTACAGTAGTTGTCTGTGAGTCTGCCCATTCTTTGGTGAATCATTCAGTTTATGAATACCAGATGCTTGGAATAATGAACTGTGCTAGTGTGCATAGAGTGGACATTCTTCCATGTGCAGAAAAGTGTATGAAATAGAGAATGTAAGATTCTGCTAGCAAACCTATGATTACATTGGACAGGCTTACTCGGTCCACTTATCTCTACTTCCGGTATCTATCTATCTATCTATCTATCTATCTATCTATCTATCTATCTATCATCACTTAGCTAAATATTTTTTGTTTTATGCTCTCTGTCTGTCTATCTATCTACATGTATCAATATGTCTGTCTTTATCTATCTATCTATCTATCTATCTATCTATCTATCTATCTATCTATCTATCTATCTATCTTGCCATCCATCTATCCATCTAATTTCTACATATGCCTGTTGGTCTATATACCCACCTGTCTCTCCTTAGGCCTAATTTTCTTACTTGCTTGGAACATATTGATTACATTTGATATTATAGTATCTAACAGTCCCCCACAATTTACAAACAATAAAAGACCTTTATCTTATCATGTCAGGGAAGCTGAATGCCCACTGTCTACTTTGTTGATGTCAGTGGGACAAAGCCTTTCTACCCATGTGCATTTTGGCATCTATCTGCTACAATGTGGTCATGATAACAGGAAACTTGTCCACAGTTTCATTTTAGAAAGGCCTAGCACTGAGGGCCAGGGGACTAATCTTAGAACCAAATGTACATGACACTATAAAATAAAGGAAGGCTCACATATTTGTATTCAAGAGCATGTATAAGAGTAGAGTGGGACATCATAAATATTAATGAGTGATCTGTTGTTTTTCATTTACACTATATTTACAAAGCTTTTTTTTTATTGGCTAGTAAATCAAATCTACTTTTCCCTGATTGTAAAGGTTTATTAATAAGTGCTAAGGACAGCTTTAGGACATGCACAATTACAAACAACTCAAATATATGACAATATAAACATTATAAAATACTGAAAACATTATTCAATGCGTTATGTATAAGTAGAAAGAAAACATGGATCAATGGAAGGAAAATAGGTAATAGGTAATTCACTTTTTTATCATTATAATGACAGATTTTAGGGAATAAATACATTGGAAAAAAAGTGGGGAAAAGGCTCTTCAACATTAAATTTTAATTGAACCTTTTAAAAATTAGAGTCTGAGAGTTATGTCAGCTTATAGAGCTGCACTGGTCAATTCCTCCCCTCATTCTTCAATAGTTTGCCTACTATGAAAATAAACCAGAAAACTTTATTTGTAGACAGGCCTGGCCATGGAGACTTTCTGATATTTTTAACAGAAAAACTTTCTATTAGTTTATGTCACTGTACGCCAGGTGGAATCCACTATTTTCAATGAAGGATGGAGATAGAAGGAGATATCATTGGCTTTCTTTGACTTTGTTGCACTTTCATGTTTATGGGAGCTTTTTTTTTTTTTACCAGTCTGTCTACATATAACAATGTTTTCATTGCAGTTGAGCACCCCAACTGTGCATTGCAAACTTTATAATTGAGAGAGAACTTTAGAAGCCAAGTAAAACAATTGCTTGTCCTATAAACACTTTAATTATGCTTGGGTTTTAAAATTCCTGATCACCTGCTTCTTTTAAGTGAGAGATGTTGATTTAGGGAATTTACAGGCATGCATGCATGGAGTTTGCATTAGTATACTAGTAAGCCTCCATTCACACATTTTCATTTAAAAATGCATTTTTATTTATTTTTATATGCAGTGCCCTTGAATTCAATTAACCATGAATATACACTTCAGCTTTAAAAAAAAAAAAAAAACTGCCTCATGCATTTTTTTTTTTTTTTAATGAGGACCACATATCACTGCATATATCTTAACTGGAGCAGTGAATATAATGGTTGAATTTCTCATCCATGTCTTTTTAGGTTGAACTCTTCTGCACTAGAGCTGCAGTATGTGAACAAGGCCTATAGGGTTGTGTACTGCGTTAGTGCTCTGCTGAGAGAACATATGGCCTTATAAGTCAAGCCATAGCTCTATTGCTCTCTCTCTCTCTCAAATATCAGTATATGATCACCTGTCTGCCTATATCTACCTACCTACCTATCAATCTTTATGGTTGATTTACTAAAGGAGTAGAGAATGTTGATTACGCTTAGTAAATAACATGTAGTTCTGATCACTTCAAAAACTCAGTCAACTGCAGGGAAGTGTAAGAAAAAAAATAAAGAATTTCCTTTGCACATGATTGAATGATAGAAGGGAACACAGCTCCACTTTATATAAGTTAAGTGATCTCTCTTTATCCCTTTAGTAACACAACCCCTATCTATCTATCTATCTATCTATCTATCTATCTATCTATCTATCTATCTATCTATCTATCTGTCTGTCTGTCTGTCTGTCTATCTGTCTATGTATCTATCTATCTATCTATCTATCTATCTATCTATCTATCTATCTATCTATCTCATATGTCTATAAGTACTTTTTATGTCTGAAACTATGCTTCTAATAATATATATGTATGTACATACCCCTTGTTAAAGCTATTTATGTATTTATAAATATTTATTATTTATCTATCTATCTATCATCTATTTATATATATAGATATAGATCTATATCTATATAGATATAGATCTATATCTATATCTATATAGATATAGATCTATATCTATATATATAAAAATATACAGTGTGTGTGTGCACGCGCGCGTGTGTGTGTGTAAATATAAATGTATCCAATCTATTTACATGCATACCATTTCTATTTATATATCTGTTTAGCTATCTTTATATGATTGCAATCTATATGTGTGTGTGCATGTGTTAATTTTCTGTGTATATTTCTATCTATCTATCTATCTATCTGCAATATATGATCAATATACCAATTAAAACGTACCAATATTTATCCAAATTATACTTTTTTTTAATCGTATACTGGCTGCAGCTAACAAATTCATATTTTAGTGTTCAATTTGAATACTTGTGCAGCTATGGAAGAATAACTGCACATTTATTAATATTATTATTACTACTACTATTGTTGTTATTACTATCATCATCATCATTATCATTATTATTACTATTGTTATCATTTCTACTAGATAATTTTCATACTGTGCTTTCCGTGGAAGTTAATTGAACAAAAAAAAATAACAGATGTATGTATATATTTGTTTTTGTTGTGTTTTTTTTTTTTAAATGAAAGAATGGGATTCAGTATATGTTGAGACCGTGTGTTACTGACTGCATAGATTTAAACAACAAATCTGATTTTCGAAAATGAATCTCATATAGAATTTTATTTATAAAAATACTATTGCCCTATATCTATTTCCAGTTGCTGGATTAAATTATCTTATTTATTTGCTTAATCTGTTTTATCTAAGCAAACTTGTTCCACTTAAAGGGGGCAGCTAAAATAATATATGTAACAATAAGAATTAAAAAAAAAACACATTTAAAAATATAGATCAGGAAACAAAACGAATGTGTAAAAAGTTGCTAGGATTTGATGTAAGTTCTAATAATAGGGGGCTTAAATAACTGATTGCGCAGACATAGTCAGTGTGGCTGTGTAATCATAACTTACCCCATCTGGAAAACACAGGGTGACACTTGTACAGCTTGCTCTGGAACTACATTCAGGTAACAGGAGTATTGGAAGAGGAAATAAAAAGAGAAAGACATGGATCAGGTTAGGATGCAGTGGAGCCCTTTTGGCTAATAAGCTGATCATCGAAGCGCGATGCCCAGGTGCTGGTCCAGCTTCCAGCGGGTCCTCCTCCCTCTCTGTGTGTATGTGCACTCAGCCGACACACAGAGACCCTCATACTAAGCGCCTGACTACAGGACTGCTAACAACTACAAGGCACCCGAGGCTGATTTTCTCTGCGGCGTTTCCTGTCCTCAGCTTTTTACTCATCTGACACTTTTTCTACCGCTGTAACTAGTCATTTGTATAAGAGCATATAGGACAGAGACTGTGATGGGTCCCTAAAAATCGCAAACGCCCCAAGACTGTGCAACAGGGAAATCAGGACATTTAAGAATGAGATCGCAACAACTAAGGGGAAAAGTGTTATTGTTCATTCGGGGTCTGAAGGATTTCAGTTTATTTCTAATTGTACAAAAAAAGAGAGACAGCTTACAGCTTAGAATCATTTCTGATTTGTGAAGGAAAGGGCCATTTAGGTTACCTTACTGCCTTAGGTTCAGATGTAAATAGAGGTTTGAGTATGAATCTATGGAATAGATAGATAATCAGAGAGATAGATAGATAGATAGATAACAGACCCATTGAGATAGATGGAGATAGATTAATAGATGGATGATAGATAGATAGATAGATAGATAGATAGATAGACTATAGAGAATAAAGATGTAAGCACATCGATAAAAAGATAAACAGAGGATCAGATGGATAAATATTAGTGTATATAAATAGATAGATAATAAAATAGATAGAATATAGATAAGAGAGAATACAGGTAGATGTAGGCGCATGGATAGAGATAGATAGATAGATAGATAGATAGATAGATAGATAGATAGATAGATAGATAGATAGATAGATAAATATTACAGAAATAAATAGATCTATATTAAAATAGCTAGCTAGGAAGATAAAATATATAGAGGCTATAGGAAGAAATAGACACATCGATAAAGAGATAGATAAATAAATGGATAAATATTAGAGAAATAAGTGGATAATAAAATAGAGGGTAGAATTATTGATTGATAGTAGAGAAAGAATTAGATACATATATGCATACATACATAGACCACAGAAACATAGATTAATAGATAAATGGATATGCAGTCTATTTTTGTCTTTATGATAACTTTTAATGCTTAGTTGACTTTATCATATTCTGAAACTTCTGCCATTTTGCTTATTATTTTATCAGGTCGATTTAAAAAAAAAAACAAAACAAAGCAATACCTGTCTTGTAAACGTATAAAAGCAAAGTTATACTTGGACCCTGTAATCTAGAGGCTCATGCAAACCCCCTCAGATTGTCCCCCATCTTATAGATCACATATTAATGATACCAGAATTTCACATGGGCCGGGTGCAGTAAACAGCGGACACAGTACAGTAAGGGCAATGCTTTCCCCAAGAAGCTAATGAATACAGGCATTTAATTAGACATTCAAACCCCTTGTCATGGCCAAATTCTCCCTTGGGGTCTTTCAAACATTTGTTTTGAATAATTCACTTGAAGACTTGAAAATACTAATTGATTTTAAAGTACAACCCAAGGGGAGGAGGCAGCACACAAGCTGCAAATTACAGTCCCAGGAATATACAGTTGCACCTGACCTTAAAAATAAGCTGGGACTTGTGATACAGTGTCCTTCCTATAGAGGGGAAAGCAGCTACAAGGGATCACAATGTGGTTTGATACTTAAAATATGTCTAATGCAACCTGCAAAAATTACAAAAAAATATAAATAAATGTTAATGTTTGAGTTTGAACCTGCTGTGGGAGTAATAATAATATTAATATTATTAATAATGTGACTATCTCAACTTGTAAGTAGGTGTGTCTATACCTAAAGGGAAAAAAAACCATGTTAAAATACAGGTTTGTGTAAATATCTGTAAAAGTGTATTGAAATAATTCAGGATTTGATGTTTGATTGAGCTGCATCATTGTACTGCCTGGTTTTAAATGCACACTTCCACATTCCTTCCTCAAAATCATAATTGGATAGAAATTTACAAAAATATATATATATTTATTAAGAAACAAATGATACTATCAATATTTAAATAGCAACTGGCCTGTAATAAACACTTACAATGCCCACTTACACAGGAGGTGGTCTTTATTTTTATATTAGCTTTTTTTTTTTCCAGTCCCTATGTTCTACTGGAGGTGGTCTAGGGAAAAAATATATATAAAAAGACAAAAGAAATACTTATGACAACAGCAATCTAGAACTTACAACTACTTGTATATTTAACTATATGAATATATGTCATTTTGTAATCTTTCAGCATCCTTGTATTTGGAGAGATCTGTACTGTTAGGAACCAACTTTTTTTTTGTTTGAAGCTAGTTCTTCCTCCAAGAGTTGGTCCCATTCATCGAGGGATTGTGATGCAATTCATTAGAAGTAAAGAGTTGACATAAGGTAAATCTACATGGAGAGGGCCTTTCATTCTGTGTGAGGGGAAAGCCTCATTAACAATCTCTAACAAGGCGTGCAGATGTTGGGATTGGACAGCCCCTCCATAATACCGGGGCCCTAGCAGGATGTCCACTTAATGAGGGTCAGCAGCGCTGGCCACGGATGGAATATTCAAATTTCATCCCTCACTAGCCAGCTATTTTGTTTTTTTTTAAATAAATGGCAGAATAAACATTTAAACAACTTTTTCCATTTGTTTACTTTACATAAAAGTCTCCAACACAGAAAAGAAAAAAAAAAACAACTTTCCACTACCAGGTCCAAAGTTTGTTTGATTAACCCCTTGCCATCCATGGGAGGTCTTGGCAACATGCTTGGCAGGAGCGAAAAGGGTTAAAGGTTTCTTTTACTTTCGACGTAATTATGTTTTCACGGGATTAATGGGCGAAAATGTGCAATATGATGGGGCATTTTTGTAGTTTGTGACAGAATTATTTAAATCAGCATGATGCCTTAATGACATGTCATTCATCAGAATAATGCTGGGTCGTTTTTTTTTTTTTTTATATATATATATATATATATATATATATACACACACACACACATCTTTGTCTTGCTACAAGGATTACTATCTTTGTATATTTAATCATGCCAACACACATATACACATGCACATTTATAATTGTATGAATGCACACACAATAAACTATGTACAGTATTAACCTGGGCATGCACACTTAGATCATCATCATTATAAATTTCTGCATTGAATTGACCAAACATTCACACAGATGCAACTTTGTCCATAACTGCTTTATGCAAATAAGACATCTACACACAAAACATTGGAGGCATTTAAACATGTAAATAAAGCAGGGAATGAATGACATCTAGATATACACACCCATACAGGCTTGTAATAAACTTGTATATATTATTACTACAGAAGTGTAAGGAATATGGTAACTTATCTGAAGCTAGGAGGTAAGGGATGTAGCTGTGAATGAACAGCAGTGATGTCAAACTCCCCTTGTATACCAGACTCAGAAGCATCATCAATGGAATATGGAGAGCTGCATTCTAACCTCTGTGATTGCTCCTCAGCAGCAGAGTGCACAAGAGATGCTCCATCCTCCCCACAGCACACTGTCAGGCCCCTGGTAATCGCTGGCCGGTGAGCACAAGCAGTGTGTGAATGACAGAGGCCAGTTCAGAGGCTGCAACACATAGGATTCCCCCAGCCCTGCAGAGAGACACAGAGAGGCACACAGACAGCATGCACCCAGCAGCAGCAGCACAAAGGCAGACTTGATCTTGGGAAACAGTGCACAGCACCTGCAGCCTGACTGCACACTAATCCCCCCTCTCCCTCTGTCTCTGCTCTCTAAAAGATGGGTCCATTTCATTTAACTATTAAACTGCCTAATCCTCCCACCCCTATTTAAATTTTTTTTTTCCCTCTCTCTGACCCCCCATCTACAATAGCAAAGCCCCCAAAAGGTCAGCAGCAGTGCTGGAACAAGGCATGTAATCACAGGGAAGCGATTCAGCTTAGTGAAAGGGGCTGTAGAGGGAACTTACAGGATCCGGAAAGGATTTGCAGGCTGGACTATGCCGTGTTCTTTTGCTGTGTGCTCTGGTCTCCCTGCTGATGGCTGCCCAGCTCAGACCATTTATGCCTCTATCTCAATACATCACCATCTTCCAACTCTATATTTGAGGCAATGAGATTTTCTAGGGGGGGTTCGCAATAAGCCAATTCCATTGATAGTTTTCAGCCAGCAGCTGCAGTCATTAAAAGGCATTTGGCCCCCTCACACAAAGATGGAGCGCCAACAATTATCTGCTTGTGCGTTTAAGGACATAAGAATGTGTCCCTAACACGCTTAGCCAGGGCGAGCCCAATCATTGCCTGGAGTCGGCTCCACACTCAGGATTTTTCTAGAGAAACTAATACATCAGTGCTGTTCAGCCATATTTTAACAGAAATGACATCACCGCTCCTCAAATATGTTATGCATTTACAGAAGTGACATCACTACCTTCAAAATCTAAACTATAGCTGGACATAAGTGACGTCACTACTCTTCTAATGCAAGTTAGTTAACTTCGTGATATGTTAAGCACTTAATTACTCATGGCTCATTAGCTGTACTACTAATAGGTCTACACGTTTTGAGGCAATCCTATTGGCCCTCCCCGTTGCTGTAACCTATGTGTGGCCCCTGTGCATGTGATACTCTGAGCTGCTTCAGCTATGAAGGGGAACCTACTCAGCCTCCATCTCTGTCCCTTTCTTTTGCTGAAGTTGCATGTCACGCTATGTCTCCTGTTTTAATTGTTATATCTGTTTTCCATTGAGGCTGGAAGTAGTTGGGGCTCTATGCTTTGCCCCTAGATCTCCATCGGAATGCAGAAAGGATCTTTGAAAAAAAAAAAAAATTTGAATTCCTCAATGATTTTTTTTTCTTGTAGAAAGGCGGCTTAGGATAATTATTTCAGCTTTACTGAGGGCAGATTAGCAGAAGTCTGGGTGCTGCGTTTCAATACGCGTTGTACATGCCTTTACAATGTGGCTATTGTTTGCTACTGTGTGTGAACCCATTCAAAATATACACTTTTTAACACCAAGCAAAGTCCTGTCTAAATATACACAGTAAGGCTGGAAAGACTTCCCTGACCCGTACAAATCTCTGTAAATCACACTGCCATAGCTACACAAACTCAACAAAGCATTGAGATGCTGATTAAATCTTCTC
>NW_017306331.1:2226548-2227241 GCF_000935625.1 Nanorana parkeri | reverse complement strand
TAAATAAATCTGCCTCTTTGTTTTATTAAAATGTGAATAGATTATGGTATGCAGGATTGCATGACATTGTTATGGGAATATACAGTATGTGTGTTTATAAATACATTGTATACCATGTGCTAGATAAGTTCTAGGACAGGGAATACAATTTATATATAAGCATTATACAGGACTTATCACTGCCTTCCAGATATGACATCACTGCTCTGATAATGGAAGAATACATAAGTGACAACTCCATATACAGCATTTATTAGTGATATGGTGCTACTGCCCAGGAACATGTTCTTAGATGAGATATGGAAAATATAACAACATTTAAGTAAAGGATTAGGGCAAAAACTTAGCTAAAAAGTAAAAAAAAAAAAAGAACTTGTAGAAAGTTGCTGTTGCTTGATCAGTGAGCAGATTGTAGGAAAGTTTGCAGAGAGTGAGGAGGATTGCAGAGAGCCTGTGCCCCCCTCCTGCCAGCCTTAGACCTAGCAGGAGGTTGGGGCAGGCATCGCTGGAGAGGTGCAGTGCCAGGCTGCCCACACAATCTGGTGCCTGAGCCGCTGATAGGGTCACCAGGACGAGGATGCCTCTAATGATCTCATCTCTCTTTTCTTCTCCGGCACTATTAGTGTTCAGATGGGCAGAATGAAGTGAAACTACGTGCAAATCATGTGTAAATTGTCTCAGTCAGAAGCCCTT
>NW_017306331.1:2222405-2226516 GCF_000935625.1 Nanorana parkeri | reverse complement strand
TTTAGCCTCGTTAAGATCACAATAATATTCCACCCACTAATTGCTCATCCCATTCAACAATCACATTATTTGATCCCTTATTTAGGGGAAGGGGAGTAGCAGATTAGATAAACCTCCAGCAAGCAGCAGCAAACATCTCCCCCCCCCCTCCCCTTTTTCAGATGGGGGAAGTAGTAGTGTGACGTAGTAGGCGATGATTGGCACGCTTGACAGTGATTGGCAGTGTCGCCATGGCGACCTCACAACGACACCTGGTAGACCAATAGAAAAGCGAAACAATGTTTCAATGCTGCACTCAGTGTGGATGTAGGGGAGATATTATGAGGCCGGTGTCATTAGGCGATTGCTGTTGAATGATTGAATGTTTTTTTCTTTTTTTTTCTCTCTGTGATTCTCTCTTGTACTGCGGTCATTCCATGGTGTTCCGATCTCCTCTAGAGCTCTATCCCACCCACTTCTTCCTGCCAAACTTCAGCGAGCGCTCCCTGCTCCTGGCCAGCGGCAGCGGCGGCGGCGGCGGAGGTGGCGGCTCCCGAGCCCCCGAAGAGCTGTCAATGTTCCAGCTGCCCACACTCAACTTCTCCCCGGAGCAAGTGGCCAGCGTGTGCGAGACGCTGGAGGAGACCGGGGACATCGAGAGGCTGGGGCGCTTCCTGTGGTCCCTGCCCGTGGCCCCGGGGGCGTGCGAGGCCATCAACAAGCATGAGTCCATCCTGAGAGCCCGGGCGGTGGTGGCCTTCCACACGGGCAACTTCAGGGACCTCTACCACATCCTGGAGAACCACAAGTTCACCAAGGAGTCCCACGGGAAGCTGCAGGCCATGTGGCTGGAAGCCCACTACCAGGAGGCCGAGAAGCTCCGGGGGCGCCCCCTAGGACCCGTTGATAAGTACAGGGTGAGGAAGAAGTTCCCCCTGCCCAGGACCATCTGGGATGGAGAGCAGAAAACCCATTGCTTCAAGGAGAGGACTCGCAGCCTGCTGAGGGAGTGGTACCTACAGGACCCTTACCCCAACCCCAGCAAGAAAAGGGAACTAGCCCAGGCCACTGGCCTCACCCCTACCCAGGTGGGCAACTGGTTCAAGAACCGAAGGCAAAGAGACAGAGCGGCGGCTGCAAAGAACAGGTCAGTGCCACATCTGGTGCCCCCCCCCAACCCCAATACCTGTGCCACTGCCACTTAACTTTAGGTCAGTGGCACTATCATACTGAACACTTTCATGGTAATATATGACGATGATAATACTGTATCCTAATAATCACAGAATGATTATAGAAGGATTATAAAATCTAATAGAAAATGAAAAATTCAATTTCTACAAGGAGATTTTATTTTCAGTCTAGTACAGATAAACAGAAGCAAAGCATTCACACACCAAGCCTTAGTCAGCTGCTGTGTTATATCTAAATCATCATCAGCGTTATTATTATCCTTGGAATAGCTGACATTTTAACCTCCTCTCCAATATTTGTAAAGTACACACAGTAAGGACTGCCAGAATAACACACCTATACTTGCAGTGAGTGTACAATGTGGAGATGGATCAGGGCAAGTTAGAAGTAGGAAGGAGAGCAGGAAAAGTTATGTTTATAAACACTATTCGAGTCATTAGCCCCATCTCATGTGCATGGCTCCTGATTAGGTCTAGGTGATGCACCTCAATTCTAGAAGGCTAAAACCCCTCTTAAGTAGCTTCTCCGGGCTCGTCCTGATTTCCATTTAATTAACACAGCAAGTGTGTAAACAAACGTGCAGTGTACCTATTGTCTGTGGAAATTCATTACATTATGTCACTGGCAGGCTGGGCTTCATTTGTACTGAGCAGAAAGACACTGACACAAATTGTTTACCTCTTTCAATGTTGGTTAGGGCAAATTAGGGAATTACAGCAGCTAGGCTTAAATTGTAAACAAGGTTGGCTACGGGGGGCTTTTGTCAACAGAAAAAGGTATTGACAGCGCCAGTAATGCACAATATATAGCGCCTAAATAATACCTGGGACCCCCAACAAGAGGCAGGGCAACACAGTAATACACCTCTAAATATAACTCTCTCTCTCTCTCTCTCTCTCTCTCTCTCTCTCTCTATCGTGTGATAATAATATTCTGGTATAAAAAGTTCAGTCTTTAATCGTAGGCAACCATTGCATAGGAAGCTTTGGCCTTTTCAGGGATTGATTGAGTTACATATTCTATTAGGATTTTTAAATTGTGCTTTCATATTAGGCCCCTAGAGAGGCAAGATCAAATACGTTTATTTGTATTATTCAGAAGACAAATACAGTGTCATTACCTGAATAGGATAAAGTCCTGAAGGGGTTGAATGAATCCTGACACATGTTGGGGTGTTTTACTAATTTTTTTTTTATTATGGTTTTAAGAGGACAATAAAACTGGGGTACAATGGGCAATGAAGTGCCAATATTCTACTGTGGTTGCAAGGCATGAAGTAGACATTTGTGGCAGAAACTGCATAGATAATACGTTTTCTTTTTGTTTAATAATAAATGTAGCAAAATCTTCCAAGTATAGATACAATGCTGTATATCATATGTAACAGTGAAAAGAACACAGCTGCATGTTGTACCCCTAATAGAGTACATAGCTGGGTCAGCATTATGACAGCAATATTATAGAGAGAGATAAACACGTGAAATAGTAAAACAGTCCAATATGAGACGTGAAAAAGTCAAGAGTTTAGTCATTTCTGCACAAATGCTGTTTCATGGGAATCTTTAGAGAATTCGTGCCATGTGTAGGGTAACAAAATCAAACTCTGAAGTACAATTTGCGACCTTTAGTTTTTCATCTTTGGCTCCTAAAGTTCGCACATTGCAAGTGCGCAAAGTTCGCTATGAGATCGGCTCTGCAGAATATATTTTGGACTTGTCTTGGGATGAGGAAAGAAAGCTTTTAATTTTGTGTTCTAGTCTGGGTTGTAGAAACATATTTGTGTTTAGGATGAAAAAAAAACAACTAGTGTAGGGTATATAGAAAATATAGCATGGTCCATCCATCTCCTGCATGTAGGAAGGGTAGAGGGTAAGAGGCGCCAGGGTGCCCTTGTATTGTAGTGGCGTAGAACACATACACTTGGACCCCCCTTCCCCCCAATGATTGTGGCAAGGAGAAAAGAAAATGTCCCCTATTTGAATATTCACATTGCTGTCTGTGGTGTCCCCCTTACCAGGCTTCAGCACCAGTCTATCGGACAAAGCGGCATGAGGTCGTTGGCAGATCCGGGTTGCCCTACACACAGCTCGGCAGAGTCACCCTCCACAGCGGCTGCCAGTCCGACCACCAGTGTGTCCAGCCTGGCAGAGCGAGCCGAGACTGGCACCTCCATCCTGTCAGTAACCTCCAGCGACTCAGAATGTGATGTATGATAGCTAGGCAGACCCACTCATGCCAGACCTAGAAGGGACTGATAATGGACCTGAACTTCCAGGGACTGTCACATAACTAGAGGACGTAAAAAAAGGTGACACCTAGACTCCTAAAGGACAAGCACGACGTCTATTTGCGCTTATTATGGACGCATGGCCACTTGCATGAATCATTTGTATGTGGGGACTTTATTCAGAAACCTCTCCGTTCCAAAAACAAAACAAAAAAACCTACCCAGGATCTTCAGGAAGAGGAAACACACTCATATCTCGACCTCTCCTCAGTTTTTTTTGTTATTTATTTTTTTTGTCGACTTATCCTCTCTGTCTGTCAAAAAAATCCGAGTAATGGTCACTCCAGATGCAAACCTTTTCTGTATTTCTTTCATTGTTTTTTTTTTGTTGTTGTTGTCCAGCTGACAATCATTTTTATTCGTAAGCACCTTTTTTTCTACACCTCTGTCACTGCCTGTGTGGGTTACTGGTTAATGTGGAAAAAAGAATAGTTTATGACTGTAACAGATTTTTATTTTTATTTCAAGATTTTATATGAATTATGTATATCTCAATGATGAGGCCGTGTTCCCAGTTGTAATATATGTGTAGAAATGCTTGTATATAATATTTCTAATTTGTTTCCCTAATATTTGCCCCGCTTCCTTTTTTTATTTTTGTTTGAGTTGTACCTGCAAAATGGAAGGTTCCTGTCTTTTCTCTCCTCTTCT
>NW_017306331.1:2220361-2222361 GCF_000935625.1 Nanorana parkeri | reverse complement strand
TCTTTTGATAAAACGGTATAGTCATGTTATGCAAGAACTGTTCCAGGTGCCCCCCCCCTCCCCCAAACCTCCCGGGTCATTCTGAAGGCCCACTTAGAGCTCTTATGATAATCTTGTCTGCTCTGCGTGTTCTGTTCCGTATGTACAAACTTTCTCAAATACAAAACTCATTTGGTTTTCCTATTTCTTCTGCGATTCTGGTGTATTCGTCATCGTCCTACAGGACCCTTTTTTGCATTCTTTTTTTTTATTTCCTTTTCATAAGTGCTTGAAAATAAGTTTTGCAAAATGCTAGTCAGTGCAGACCCCATTAACCCTATAGAGCACAATCATGTGTATATACTTTTGTTTTTCATCATAAAACAGGATGTATTGACTGGAGTATTTCTAGACAATACATGAGTGCTTATGGCTGACATGTTTAAAGTTTGCAGTTCATCCAGGGCAGTTAGCTTGATTGATGCATCGCCCTTGGAATCATGAACTAAATGCAGATATTGTTTTCGTGTGTTTGCAACATTTAAAGAAGGCAAAAAAGTAATATTGTCCCTGTAATTAGCCTGCAGCTCCTCCCCTGCAGACATAAGTCCCCTGTCATGTGTCTTGCTTTTGCCTATTTTGCATAGCGTGCAGTATCCAAGCACTAACTTAATGCATTACAATTTTTTTTTTTTTTGGTGTTGCTTTGCCCCAGGCTACTTATCCAGCCGTGAATAACACGAACTGGATTGCAAACCTGTTTTTACTTGAAAATACATTTTTATAATCTTCCTATTACTCACAAAGAAACGTGCTTGGAATTTCATGTCCACTTCAAAACAAATTTTTCACTTCCGAATCAACTCTTTTTTTGGGGGGCAGGCTCCTTCTTTTCCTACCACTGCAACAGGCAAGTCAATTCAAAAGGGTCAAATATTCGCCATATTCGCTGTATGGTCACAGGGGAGATGCTGAGAAGAGTAAGTATGGTGTAAGTACAGTCATCAATCCCCAAGGCCACTTGTTCTAGGAAAACCCTATTACTTTATAGAACATTATTTACTGAAGTTGGTGCTATTTATCAGTTTTCTCGCCTGAAGGGCGGATGTTTTTTTGCGCCACATTTGTCATTGCATAACATTGGACGCACATTGGCCACCGAGTAGCTTGTGTTTCTCTGTTGCTACTCGGCAGTGTAAAATGTCATATGAGGCTATCCAGAATGGGGTAGTAATTAAGCATTGTATAATATATTTTTTAATTGTTTTAAATTATCTTTATACTCCGAAATTATCTTTATACTCCCACGATCATGGCTATGAATGAAGATGGCAGTATGTAACTGGCAAACCGGTTTTCTAATTGAATCCTATGGAAGTTATCCTTTAAACAAATGGCACTGGCACAGTTTTTCTGAATTTGCACTGAGTTGAAGCAATCGCTAGGGTGGACATCTAAGTTCTGATTTTTAAATATCTAGAGATTAAACTGAAAACCTCAAAAACTTAATTATAAATCCATCTACAGCTATAACTTAGTACATAAGGACTCACCTGTAAATTGTATCAAAAAATCAGAGGGAGTAAATGGGTTAATTCAAAGAGTTTCTGAGGACAAACCTTCCTGTCATAAAAATATGTATACACCTAAACATTAGGGTCATGGGATCTGTTCTATATATTACTGTGTACATTGACGTTCAATCCCTGCACCAATACCCCCAGCGTGGACCTAGTATTCAATAACTGTATATAATGTGTAATAAAAATATAAAAAAGGAAAAAAAACAACAAAATCTCTGACATAATTATATTCAGTCTGGTAAGTCACCCCACCCCCTTTTTTTTTTAATTATAAATTAATTTTTAAACAGGCTACTTTATTTAAAGTTGAGATTAAAAAAAGGATGTTTGCATTTTTTTTCTTTTGTAAGCTATAATTAAATTCTTGGAGAAATCTTTACAGATATGATTGCTTTTTGTTGTTCTTTCGCGAGTTTGTGTTATCTCTTGTGCATTGTA
>NW_017306331.1:2197595-2220329 GCF_000935625.1 Nanorana parkeri | reverse complement strand
GAATTTGGATGTACATTGGCGAACATTCTGCACTTGCCCCCTAATTTCTCAGCGAATAATGTGTTTGCCCACCCGAACAATACCACACAAACAATGATGATTTAGGATTTGCGTTGAAAACTTCAATAGCTGATTGAGGTGTAAATCTATGAAAATCTGTGTGTTAAGCTCCCGCACCAAATCCATCTGCCTGGGGAAGATAGGGCCTATCAGACCCAGCAAAGCGGGCAGCTTTTCCTCTTTACTTGGTAGGACCTGATCGTTATCGGTAGGCCTTCTTCAGCTCCCAGTTCTTAGTTTATTATCCGGGACAAGCCAGGATGTGGATGGAGATGAAATTACAAGTGCATGCGATCAATAGCCCCCAGCTTAGGTCTGTGGGCAGATGGCACCAATTCACAATCACATCAACCCCACAAACTTTATTCCCAGGACTGCAATGTCTCAGCATAGGGCAGTGTGATGGTGTTGATAAATAGGTTGTCCGATGCTTAGTGGTGGAGTCTCTATTATGGTTAATGACATATGTGTGTATATGTATTATATATGTACACAAGTTGTCTATAGGAAACTGGCACAAGATGGCCCACAAAACTGCAAAACCAAACCAGGTAACCTGTGTAATAACTCCGGTCTATCTATCTATCTATCTATCTATCTATCTATCTATCTATCTATCTATCTATCTATCGATTGATATAGAATAACACACACACACACACACACACACACACACACACCATACACAAGCACACACACAAACATAGGTTGAACTTGATGGACCTGATTCACTATGTAACTATATCTGAATCTATTGGCCTGATTTATTGATGAAGTTCAGAACCCTCACATTATAAATTGTGTACATATATTCACTTTAGTTGTTCAATCAAGTGCAGATGAAATAAACAGGAATTTGAATTTCACATTTTTGGATAATGTGAAATTAATTCATGAATAGTGAGGTAAAGATTCTGAAATCCTTCCGTAAATCAGCCTCTATGTGTATACATCTCTCTCTCTCTCTCTCCCTCTCTCTCTCTTAGCCCAAGGTGTCAGGAAGCTAGTACTTGTTTAATGTGAAATTATATATTTATTATTATTTAGTCATTTTTTTAATAATCACTTACAGGATGTTGGAAACTTTGTAGCTACAAGAAGAATGAACAAAGTGGTCTGAGGATGGATAACTGCAATCCAGCTCTATCTATCTATCTATCTATCTATCTATCTATCTATCTATCTATCTATCTATCTATCTATCTATCTATTTCCCTTTCTCTCTCTTTCTCTGTCTTTTTCAGGCCTGTAGGTGTACATACACACGCAAGGCTTTATTGCTAGCAGTAGTCGATCAGCATTGTGCAGTCAGAAGAGGCTTTGTGCCTGGATTGTGCAGTTTTGCTCCAAGGTTGGGATTCCAGGCCAGTGTGGAGCAGGACTCTGGTTGGACGTTGGTGCCCCTCTAGTGCTCTGATTACCGCGGTTAGCTAAGCACAACTCTCTATTCGTGTGTATTCATGCAACTCTCATTGAGCTGCACATCACACTGGCTTGGATTGAGACTGCTAGGAAAGCATACAACTACAAGGATGGCTATATACAGGGTGCATACACACACACAAAGCCATGTGCTGACACACAACACAATGCTCTCACAATACACACCACACACACACACGGTCAACATGCACACTATTATACCGACTTTTTGTATTTTGTACTTCACCTACTATTTGAATGTTATGTACTATCACTTTGCACAGAAAGTCATCAAAACACAACCCAGCCACCCATCATGGATACAAAATCCTAACACAACTGTATTTCTTTATATATAGCATACAAGTCTTGTAGCCTGAAAATTGGAGTTGCGTGACAAACAAAAATGAAAAGAGAAGACTTGCTGGGATTTATAGTCCCACTCCAGCTTTACCTAGTTGGGGTGATAGCTCCTGCCTGGCACAGCTGACAAAGAGCACTCACTAAATACGTGTTTGACACAGATCAGTGTGACATGGACGTGTGTGACCCAGAAAAGTAACAGAACGTTTTCTACTAAACACTTCAGATTGAAGGATTAGTGTACAGAAGAGTAATAAGATCATATGCAAATTAGTTATAAAATCCTACACAGTAAAGGGACAGAGCCAAACTGTAACAGTGACATTATAACGTACGTAAATAATATCTGAATAGTACACAGTAGTGTGGTGCAATAAGCAATATTGCAACAGTACACAGAATAGTAATACAGTCATATATGTCCATCTCGCGCTCTTCTCTGCGTCAACGCTGCTTGAGTGTCCGCTGCCAAGGCAGACGCGTTTTATTTTCTTCCTTTCTAAGCACAGGTATTATAGCGAGTGAAATAATTAGCCTGTGAATCCTTTTGGGCTTTGTGCAGAGAGACAATTTGAAGCTGGTAGCTAAACACTGGCTCTTAATAGAACTCCATCTTTGCACTGTGTAACATCCTAATTATTTGTTATGAATATGCCAAATGCAAACAAATTATGGGCTAATTTTTAATTAACACATCTCTGCGCTATGAAACAAAACAGCCCCCGAATGCTCTATGAGATGGTAGTGTGCGATAGCACTTGTGTATTACATGAGATTAGGCAGGGACTGGAGCTCTTCCAGGCTGCAGAGATAGGTTTCTTTTTTTTTTTTTAGATGCTAACATTTTCACTTGAGTATTTACCATCATCACTGAATGAAGACCATTATTACACAGAAATTCTCAGCAGGGCTCTGGAATGATGGAGCGCGTTAAACTAATTGCAGTTTGCCCTTTCTTTTGGCTTGGAAGTCTTCAGGGAGAGGGCTGAACGCTGCAGGCAGGATCAGAGGAGCAGACAATGATTGCAACAGCCTGGGTCAGGCAAGGAATCCTGCAGAGGGTGAAACTACAAGTCCCAGAACTTCTTGGCAACAAGGTGGACTTAGACTATAGTGGCATCGGGCATTTCTGGACATGCAGATCCTGCTGGAACATGTAGGGTGCCAGGAAAGGACTAACAGCAAAGACTTGACAGTTGCAGAACTGCAGGTTGGGGATGGGGCACAGGTTTATGTATTGCCAGTTCTCCTTCTTCCTCTCTTCCCTTCTCTTCCCTTCCCTTCCCCTTTCCTCTCCTCTCTTCTCATCATATTTTCTCTTCTTCTCTCTTCCCTTCCCTTCCCATTTCCTCCTCTCTCTTCTTGTCTCTTCTCTTCCCTTCTTTTCTCTTCTCTTCCTTTATTTTCTCTTCTCTACTCTTCCCTTCCCTTCCCTTCTCTTCCCTTCTCTCCCCTTCCGTTCTCTCTCTCTTTGTTTTGGTCTGTCTCTATCTTAATTTTTGGCTACAAGATAGTTAAATTGTATTTCCACTTCTTTTTATTTGATTCCCTACACACAAAGAGCACTTAGCTCCTGCAGTGCAAGGGGCAGCCCCACTGCAAGTGTTAATAATTTTTCTTTACTTTATTTTACATTTCTGCTTGCACA
This sequence comes from Nanorana parkeri, assembly GCF_000935625.1. Classification (NCBI taxonomy): domain Eukaryota; kingdom Metazoa; phylum Chordata; class Amphibia; order Anura; family Dicroglossidae; genus Nanorana; species Nanorana parkeri. The sequence continues at coordinate 2,216,836 of NW_017306331.1, read as the reverse complement.
ATACATGCTCAACTTTGAAAGAAAAGTTGTTCTCTGTACCAGTGTCTAACATAGAGTAGAGGCTGTGACAGCTCTTGCCTCATTAGTTAGGTTACACAAGCAGCGGGCAAGTCCGCGGCTGTGTAACATAACTACCTGTCAAAAGCCGCATGCAGCGCTGCTTGTAAAAGCAGAGCTCCATCCATGACAGGTTACACAGTGGGGAGGATTTCCCTGCTGTGTAACCTGATAGAAGCTGATCTGAATGGTGAAAAAGCTGTCAGCTTCAGTCTTGAAGCTGACAGCTTTTTTTCTCCATAATACTAGGTGAGGCTCTGCCTCGCCTGCCTCCCCTGACCGCACATCCCTGCTCTGTACTGTGTTCTGCTTTGGAATCCAAGGGGGGCTGGGCAGGTTAATGTTAACATGTTAAACCCTGTCTGTACTGTGCTGGCAGATATCACCATCAGTCATAAACTAGATCTGGAAATGATCTGACCTAAAAAAGGGTTAAAGATCTAGAAGCATTGTATGTTAATGAAAGGAAGCACAGATTGTCCCTGGTTCTTCTATAAGGACAGGCAGAGTTTTCTGTCACTTGGAAATTGAGAGAGAAGCTTGCAAAGGCTTCCTACATAGAGACATCTAGAAGGTAAGACATATTTTTCTAAAAATGATTTTTAGGTATGCTGTGTGAATAGGAACACAAAACATTTTGAGTGCACAAATGGAAATACATTATAAAGGATATGTAAACCCGAACTATAAACGTCTCTTATTTGTTCACGTTTGGTCTGTTAATTAGACCATTAAAAGCTTTTGGTTATATCTCTTCGATAAGAACAAAAAATACATGTTGATCCCTCCAGAACTCTTGTCAGCTGATCATTTCCTATGCTGCAGTCTTATCATTTACATTGCTCCCAACTTTCTCTGAGGGCTACAGAACCCTTCCGCTCTATGTTATGAGGAGGGTTCTGTAACCTATCCTAGATTGACAATACTGCTCTTCAGTGGCTTCACAACGAGGGTGTGGGGGGTGCGGCCTGCACCCGGGTAACACTATTGGAGGGGTGACACCCCCTCTAAAAAGTCGGGCACTCGGTCATGGACCGAGAGCCCGACAGTGCCAGGAGAGACCCGGCGGCATACCTCATCCCACCGAGTGAACGTCTTCTCCTCCCTCTGCCGGCGTCCATCAATAAGATGGCCGCCGGCAGGCGTCAATTAGATGACCGCCCATGCGCAATGACGTCACGTCGGGGTGTCACCTGGTCTCCACTTCGGGTGACACCCAGTCTGGGGACGCCCCTGCTGCTCTTCCATAGATACAGTGCAGTAAGCGAGCATTGTCACCATATACTAGGAGATGTGTTACTGGCAGGCAGGTCACCAGTTGATAACAAAAGGGAAAAAGTCTGTAAGAGGAAAACGCATGCAGCCGCCACATCCAAAGACTGATAAAGTGCAAGTATTACATTTTTCAGCTTTTATTTATTGTCCTCCGAAGGTTTAACAGAAGATCACAATATGTATTAAATCAGAGTACCATAGCTGGTACCATTGCAACATGCAGATGTCACTTTTTAGGTACCTCCTGCCCAGCATGGCACTTGACAAAACAAAGAGAAGCTGTCACATTTGGACATGCCACAGTTCACTCATTGCACTGTTGATGTGTATGTCTGGATTATGGTTGGTATGTACGAATACATTTGCTCTGGGTGCTGCCATGTTGTATAATACTCTGCAGCACCTGGCTGTGATGAGCTCTGGGAATTTTATGTAGCTCATATCTGCTCTTCTGCAGAGTCAGAAATCCAAGAAACAATGGTTTCACTGCTGCTGATTGCTCAGCAATGGCAATACAAACCCTTCAAATGTGACAGTGATTTCTCTAGTGTCTCAGTCTGCAGTACCACTCAATGATACTTCTTCATATGTGATTTGCCTTAAACACCAAAGTAAAGTTCTATCTGTTCCACATTAAATACAAGATGTTTTATGATGAGATGGGAAATTGTACCTAAATATTTGGAGATGATGTGAATGCTTCTGTTACATAAAGTCACTTTTCAGTTTAAACTTGGTGATCTTAAGTAATATCTCCTATAACACACCTTTACATGCAGGTCAAGCTGTCCAGAACAAGTGACAGTTATAGGGATTTGTGGCAAACCATCTTACACAGTCAAGAGAGCTTACCAAGGTCAGATTTTATTCAGAGGGTTTTTCTGTTGCTGTAACTGCTTAAAAAGAGTTGGCTGCAGCTGGGCTTTAATTTGTTTGTCTCTTACTTAAAATGTATTCAAAACTGCATATGTCTAAGCAGGGCCGGATTTACTCTCTCTGCTGCCCCAAGGCCAGGTTCCTCAATGCTCCCCTCTAAACGCCAAACCCCCCCCCCCCCATGGAGAATGGCAGATCTGCAGGCTGAATACAAGTGATCTCGGCGACATTGCCAGGATCACTCGTACAAAACAAGCGGCGGCTTCTCCGCTGTACATTTAGCTCTGCTTGCCCAAAGCAGGGCTAAATGTAGGAAACAACTAACCGCACCACACCCGGAACTGCATGTCACAGGCACCGGGAGATAGGAATTCCACACCTCTGCTGCCCCTCTACTCCCTGCTGCCCCAAGGCCAGGCTTTGGGGGAAATCCGGCCCTGTGTCTAAGACTACCCAGTCTACCGGTTGGCAACGCTGCAGGACCTCATTACAGAGCAAGCAGCGTTGCCACCCTGTTAAAAGAAGAGGATTAATCTACTGGCAAGAGCAACAGGTAATTATGCTACAGGAGGGATCGCTGTGTCACTGATACTAATAGACTAATAGACTACATCATATATGTAATTTTTTTTAATTTTGCCCATAGTTTCACCAGTCTCAGAGAAAAACAGGGCAACTTATACGGGCAGATTTAACCACTTGCAAATGCTTCACTTGCAACACACTGAAATCTAAGTACTGCATATGGGGTGCCTGCCATTAAGTGGGGAAATTGCCAGCTAGCACCCAATTACTTAATCTTTAGCCTGAAAAATATTTTGTAGCACATATAAAACAATAGGCTGCACGGCAAAGCTACAAGTGATCCAAGCAACCTTGTCTTCTCTACCTGTGTCTCTACTTATAAAAGCATGTTTGTGCATGACAGTAGCAATCACTTTTTGCTTTGTGTGTATAGTAGACATTTAAATAAATAATATATATAAATTAAATATATGTATACTTATACATTATACTTATATTTATACTTATTATGTTTATAGAAGCTGGAATTTGCTGACATAATTTTTTTGCAATTTCTTTAAAAAAACCAAACACATTTTATTGAAAAGTAAGTTTTTGATATACATAGAAACAGGGATTTAAAAGTGCAGATACAGAGATGCAATTTCTTATTAAAATTTGCAATTTAATGATAAACGGCAGTTGTATAAATTATTGAATACATATTTTTTAGTGAGGTGTTAAGTAGGGTTTGTTGCTTTACAAATAGGATTTAATGCACTGCAAGGTGGACCTCCTAAAATCTCATGTAAACTTTAGAATGTTGATGCAATTGCAAAAGTTGTCTTCAAAACGCTTAAAGCTGAATTCTTGGCATATATGAAAAACACAATTAATGCAACTCTCTAATCATTAATACATTATTAAATGTATTTTTTTTTAAATACAAGCAGTGTAAGTACCTGAATCTTACTTAATACCAGTCTCTTGTAGTCCCTATGTAGCAGAGTTAAGAGTGGGAGAGGGAAAAGCCGCATGCTTATAGGAGCAGAGCTTATAGGAGCACAGTAATAGAGAGATGAGCTCTTCTTAGTGCTGATTTTCCTTTACTGTGCAGTCACAGGCTTGGGTAAGTCCATGACATCCTGGGTTCATAGGTGGATGTCATTCAACCTGGAAGACTGAGCACATCTAGTGGTGGAAAATAAGTACTGCGGGGGACAGCTCCTGATTGAAGGTGAGTATTACAGCAAATTTGTATTTATTTATTTATTCTAATAAGCTTCTCTTTTATTGTTTTATTTTAGACTTGTGTTTTGCTATAACATGGAACTCCAGTTAAAAAAAAGCATGTTAAAAAATAAAAAAGCAACTCTTTCTGTAATGATTATTTTTGGTTCTGGCTCTGTCAATGCAGAAACTCCACTTCTCCAATGGCTAATTGTCCTCTTCTGGGTTGAATGATGGTCAGCAACATTCAGCCCACTTACCGTGCACCCAGGCTCTTATGGACACACCCCATATTAGCCCAGACATTACCACTGTGGCCTGGGTATAATATTGCAGAGAATGGCGCTGATGTCATAACCTAAGGCGATGATGCAGTATTGAAGACCGCCCACAACCTCCGCAGGGAGAAAAAGATCTGAGGACAAAGCACAGAAGACTGCTCGATTTACAATATGTATGAAGGGAATTTTTTTTTAAAATGTGCTGAGGTAAGGTGTGTGCATAGAGGGTTAAACTGGAGATCAGCTTTAAATCTGCATCTTTCATTAACATAATACCTGGCAGTCCTGTCATGAAGGTGTGTGTGCAAGATCCTATTATGGGATGACAACACTCGAAAATATTCTGCATATTCACCCTGTCACACAAGCTCCCAATGCATACTACAAGCGGCCATGCTGACACACGTTACATAGTTACATAGTTAGTCAGGTTGAAAAAAGACACAAGCCCATCGAGTCCAACCTATAGAGATACGGAGAAAAAAAACGTTGTGCAGTCATGTCACCAACAGGAAATTCACCATGAGAAATTACATGCAGCTGTCACTGGAGTGCGTGCATATAGACAGGAAGTGGCTGCAGGAGATCAGCAGCACTGAGATGCAACAAAGAATTAAAAAAGGGTAACAAAATAATTTTTAGAGAAAACAAAACATGGCAGGTATTTATAATCCCCAGTGCTTTAGCAAACAAAATGTCATTCAGTTAAGGTTTAAGAGCATTAATGCTTTGTGAATTTTTACTGACTGTGTAGCTTCACTGATTATTATTGTTTGACTGTTATTAGTATGATTCAACTTCTTTGTTAACACCGCTATCTGCTGTTCATAAAGTCAGGATGTTAAGAACAAATAATCCCCCCTCCACCCCCATAAAGTTTCAGAGACCATCTCATCTATCAGATGATGATCCAGCATGTGTGGATGAAACCCAGCTGATATTTTAGAATTGTAATACACTCTTTTACACCGTTGGAATCTTTAATTTTGTAAGAGACAAGCTCGTATTTTGGATCAATAGTAATTTTTAGATAAAATCTAAGACATCCCGAGGAATCAGGACGCTGGCAGGGATGGGAGCACTGTGTTTGAACTGTGCTGTAATATCTAGACACTTTCAATCAGACCCCAGAGCCGGGGAGATGTTGGAGTCGCGGCAGCCTCTCAGCTGAGAAAATCACTCATCTCCAGGTTAGTGGTGGCCTCTGAGCAATTGCTTTCAACAAATACTTTACACGGGTGCTGGAAAAAATGAATACCACGTCTATATGTTTAACCATCTGAATGCACCTTGGTGGTTCTGCATGAAATGAAAAGCCTCTGGAGGAAGCAAAGGAAATCACATGGATAATGCTCACAGATTTTGCAGAGAAGGGAAACTGTTTAAAGCCACCCGGAGACACAAGCTTGTTAGTTGGAAGACAAAGTGATTGCTCTATTAGAAAACCGAGCCTGCTTGCTTATGAACCGAGCAGACGTCCCTATCTTTATACAGCAACCGGCAGAAAAAATGCAACTTGGACAATCAATTTTTACTGTGAGATCAGCCTGCCAGGGGGGTCTTCAGAGGTCACAAAGTGTCTACAGTTGCTTCATGATCGTCGCCCAATTCCACCATGGTTGGCTACATTGGCAGGTGACCATCATATGGACTTATCTTTATCCTGCAAAAACAGTAACGACCGCCACAAAAAATAAAACAAAATGCAACGTAGACAATCAATTTTTACCTTGAGATCAGCCTGCCAGAGAGTTCTTCAAAGGTCACAAGGTGTCCACAATTGCTTCATGATCATTAGCCGATTCAACCACGGTTGGCTGGATTGGCAGGTGACCATCAGATGTCGATGGGCACCTCATCTGTTGTTTTACTCAAAGTCAGTAACTTCATCTTTTATTTTGGAGAGTGTAACGTTAAGCTGGACTTACACTGTAAGAATTGCGTTCAAACGTTCATTCAAAATAGTTTTTAAGATCGTTCAATTGAGCCAACTAATTTTGTTTTAAAGCCCTTAAAATTTCATCCAGGCCTGCTACTTGAATGGAATCGCAGACCTGTTAACCAGTTTTCTGTTGTGCCTCGCACATGTGCATTATGCGAATTAAAATCACATTCACGGTTACAATTTTGTTCATTCAGATAAAAAAATGAGAAAAATGTTTCATCCTGCTCCTTTGAAATTCCTTGTCACTACGGTCAAACATGAACCTCGGTTCGAACCCCGCTAACCATTAGAATATTGAATGAATATCCAAAAATGAACATTTTTGGAAGAAATTATATTAGTGTATGACAAGCTTTAGCTGGCTGGTTCAATTAAGCAATCAGAATTTTTTTTAGGGTTCAGTGACCCACCGCAACTAATCTTCTTTTACTGATTACAGTAAACAAAAATACGATGGGTTGATATGGGCAACTGTGCTGCATTTCTGCCATGGTTTTTATATTGCCGTTCAAATATACCTGCAAGTATGCTTTTATCAATGAGACTCTGTATTAATGCATGTATAATTTATGAACTTACATGTAAGGCTGTTGATGTGCACATACACACACACACACGCGGCAAATATACAAAAAGGACACACACCGATATATATAGATAGAAATACACAAACATTGATATCAAGAGACCAAAATATTAAAAAGATGTAAACAACTAAACACCTTCACTAACAGCTCATATAATTTGTGACTGGGTGGGCAACCTCCGGACTTCAGCTATGCAAGACTATGACAGCCACAAGCATGACTCCCAGAGGCAGAAGCACGATGGGGTTTGTAGTTTCACCATAGCTGGAGTGCTGAGGTTGCCTACCCCTGCTTGTGAATGTCATTTCAAATGTTCTTTTTAGCCTTTTAATTCTGCAGATTTCATTAAAATAATAGTACAGCAGAGATAATAATACAATTAACTTTCCCACTTATCACTCCTGTAAATTATACATTTTAAAATTTGTGTCAGGACCCCCTATGAAATAGACTGTATGAGAAATAAGATTAAATAGAGGTTTTAGTTCCAGCTACAATGATAGTAAACATACTATTCTTATAAAAGCAATTTTGAATATACGCATCCAAAATATACATAAAATAAAAATATAAACATCTTGACCATTCCAGACAGAATAAAGTACATACTATTAGAACCCAATGGGTGTTGTATATGCCTCTTTTGCAAAAGTTCTAATAATGTAGCTAGCAAAAACAAGGGGTTGACCCTATACATGCACAAATCCTTTCATGCATTTGTATAAACTGTAGAGTGGGAATTGTTCAAAAAATTGTGCTCTCTTTGAACCATGATGCAGATGAAATGGATTGCAACAACACTTCATAAGGACACCTTGCTCGGTGTCTTGGGAGATGCTCCAATGCATACCACACACATAATTTTTTGTAATCCTTCATTTTGCATGCAAAAAAACCCTCCAGAGTAAAATCCTTCAATGTTTCTAAGACTGTCAGCCCAATTATAATTGCACATGTGGTCATTCGTATAACTGTTGCAATGTGGACTGTTTCACACATAAGACACATAAGACTCCAAGATGTATATGGGATATCTCATTTGAGCACATTGCTCGGGGTTATGAGAAATACTTCAACATGTCATACACATAGCAGTATTTGTAAGCCTTGGAATTGTTTAGAAAATTCTGTCTGAAGGCTAACAGCCCAAACAAACTGTTGTCTTCATGAAGAAATCTGTCATTTAACATATGGTTTTATTAATGAGTGCTGGCTTGAAACAGTATAGATATCATATCTCAGAAGCGATCCAACCCAGAGCAAAACAAAGTTGTACATTGCTCGATATGTGAAAAGATGTTTGAAATCTATATCTATGAAGCAATACAGATTGTAGACACCCACACTAGGTGGCAATATTCACCAACCCAATATGACACCCACACCAGGTGGCAATATTCACCAACCCAATATGACACCCACACCAGGTGGCAATATTCACCAACCCAATATGACACCCACACCAGGTGGAAATATCCACCAACCCAATTTGATATTCCAAATTACTGCCATTTGGTAGAATTGACATTCAATCCAAGAAGAGGTATCCAAATATTACCGCTGAGTTTAGAAGAACAGGCTGGGTCTTACTGGTCTCTTTGGAAAGACTTCCAATCACACTTACATGGGTAAAATTGTAAGGAGCACATAAGGGGTAATAAAGAAAGGTCTAGGAGTTCATTAAAAAACAAAATATGTCTCGCTGATACGTTTCGTCCTATAGCTTCTTTAGAGCAGCGTATGGTTATTCCAAACAACACCCCATTAAAAACATGTGGCATAAACGCCACAGCGAGAATACCTGCCTACTTCTTGTGTGCCCAGCATGGATACTCAAATCTACTTTAAATAATACCTGGAAATCCTGCCATGAAGGATTTTTTTTTAGCAAACTAGAAAATCACTTAGGTAGCCATTCCCAACCAGGGTCCTGTGGAACTCCAGAGTTCTTCCACATGTTACTAAGGGGTTCCTTATGCTGCATCTGATTGATATCCCATTTGCTGATGCCTGCATCGTTCCGGGGTCAATGCAACTTGGCAGAACCAGCTGCATACACCCAATTATCTTTTTAGCTGTCTGTAAGGGTGGCATTTAGACCACTACTTTAAAGTGGACTCAAACCTCTTATTCCTCATAGCTAAACAAGGTGGCATCTCAGTCTCTATTCGGACTGCAGTTGCACATGTGATCAACAATGGCACCAGAGTTCAGTTGAGAGCCGAAATAAGCACACACGACAGTTGGCATGCCTTAAAAGTAATTGTTGGGAGACATTGGGGTTGATTTACTAACCTTATAAACACACCACGAACATGTATACACCTCTGTAGTGTGTTCCCTCCCAGCATGATCTATGGGTGGAATCTAAACACCTTTGTAGTGTGTACACACACAGCAGGTGTGTTGTGCAAAGCCCTGCATGAATTTGCAAGGTGATGTTGTGTAAATTAGCTCTATGTTGTGTTGCTTGCGTTGATGAATGCAGGAATGTAAATGCATGAGCTAACCATTTTTGTCTAAACTGTGAAGCAGCATTATATATGCATCATGTGCATGATTTTTCCATATATGGCATTAGTGGAAATATGCTTTTAGAGACTTTTTGGTTGATAAATACGTTTTGCTGTGTAAAAATCACACGCACCTGGTGCGTGCGTGTGTTTAGGTTAGTAAATCACCCCCATTAAATTGGTGGGTCAGGTTCCTCTTTAAAGCAGGAATTCTTCCTGCTAGCCACCAACAGAAGGTCATTTTTTCCCACTGACCACCAATGAAATGGTTTTAGCAAGGGTTCCCCAAGACTTGAAAATTATTTCAAGGCTTCCTCTGGGGTAAAAAGGTTGAGAAAGACTGGATTAGGATCCACATCTACTGTAGCAGAGACACACATACACACAGATGTATTTGTCTATGTTTTATTCTGAAACAGGCATATCGTATAGTCCCCGATGCATATACCATATTTTAGACCTGGGAATTGTTTTTTGGTAATTGTACTTATTTTGTTCTTCTTTTGTTTCAATTTCCTAAGCTGCATTCTGTCTGCATGCTTTGATTGTCTTATCTCATATTACTTTTATCATCAAATTGCTCACTTAACAAAAATAAATATCACATGGGTATGGAGTCATTATTTTGTCTGAAAAGGACATTTGAAGTTGGAAATTAGATAAGAAGCAATATACAAGTTGAAATTCATGTACTGGATCTGTTTTACCTGCCATAAATATTATTTTAATATTAATTGTATTTCTGATGAGGTGTGATGGATTTATAGACTCAATAAGGCTTTTGAGTGACTATCTGGCATTTTGTGTGAAGCGGGTCATATACCTTCTATGCAACTTGAATACACATTAACTTTTTTCCCCTAGTTTTCTAGGACACTGCAACTCTTACCAAGCAGGTGACCCTGTTTTCTGTTAGGATTGAGCTCCTCTGGATACTAGTCAAAAGAAACAAATGGGCATCTCACCTATGCTAATGTTTCCAAGAATTAAAATTAACAATTTCCTTTTTGAATACATTCTGTTCATTTTATTGGTTGTTCTATGTTACTTACTGGTCTTATAAGGTTGCACACTAAGGACAACCCTTAAAACCATAGCCATATTTGATAATTCTCACAAATGTGTTAAAATAAAGCTTAGATTGTACATAACAAGGCGTTTGCATGTGCACTGACCACCTTTATTCCAGCACCAGAACAGTTTGGATAAAAACCCTCCTCCTGCCTGATGTATGGACAATGAAAAGGCAGCAGAACACACTCACGAGCTTCTCCCTCTGTTAACTTTGTTCTCCACTCCTGTTAGCGTGTTTCCTGGTGGCACATGTGTAAGCAGCAAAGCCTGATTGGCTCCTACTTCCGGCCCCTCCTCTCTCCTAATGTGCAGGGAAAACAGAAGGATGACATTAAGACAGATTCAGGTACTTATCAAAGGTGCATTTAAAACACATTTAATTATTTATAAAATGTAAATATAACTGAATTAATTGTTGTGTATGTCTGTGAGCTTTAACAATAAAGTTATTTCTATTAAATTTTTATTTTATTTTAACAATTGCTATTTTATCACTACATCAAATCCATGATCATTCATACATCATCCATTTTCTGTTCTCCTTAGCAGACACCCCGTAGATCTTTACTGTTATTGCCAGTTGGAGGACATTCCAAAACCTGTCCAATCACCAAAATGTAAGAGACTGTGTCATCAGACCAATCTTTTCAACAAAAATATTCCCTTGTGCATTCAACATATTTTATTCATGCCATTTACCTGAAAAGGCTTTCCTTGTGTGGATGTCCAAAAGCCCTGAGACTGCTGTTGGGTGCTGCCATCTTGGCTGTGATGTCTGCAGCCCCAGCAGACACAGAGCTGTCACTCATGTGACACTCAAAAGAAGCATGGCTCCTCTACGGCTCAGGGATGGAATGAGCTGGGTGCCTACAGCTGGGAGCAAATTGGCGCTCCAATATGGGCCCATACAAATAGAAGATAGTAGAAGGGATAGTTTATTGAAGCTTGTACCACATCACTGGTGTCCCGCCAAAGGACTGCAGACCTTGATAGAAAGACACATGTTTATGTATTTCTAAATATTTACAATCATAAAAACGATCTTGTTATAACAGAAGTTTCAGATAGATAGATAGATAATAAATAGATAGATAATGGATAGATAGATAGATAATAGATAGATAATAAATAAATATATATATATATATAATATAAAGATAGACAGATAGATAGATAGATAGATAGATAGATAGATAATATAAAGATAGACAGATAGATAGATAGATAGATAGATAATATAAAGATAGACAGATAGATAGATAGTATAGATAGATAGATAATATAATATAAAGATAGATAGATAGATAGATAGATAGATAGATAGATAGATAATAGGTAGATAGATAATAAATAGATAAATAATAGATAGATAGATAGATAATAGATAGATAATAAATAAATAGATATATAGATAATAGATAGATAATAGATAGATAGATAGATAGATAGATAGATAGATAGATAGATAGATAGATAGATAATAGATAGATAATAGATAGATAGATAGATAATAAATATATAGATAATAAATAGATAGATAATATAAAGATAGATAGATAGATAATATAAATATAGATAATAAATAGATAGTTAGATAATAGATAGATAGATAGATAATAGATAGATAATATAAAGATAGATAGATAATAGATATAGAGATAGATAATAGATAGATAGATCATAGATAGATAGATAGATAGATAGATAGATACATAGATAGATAGATAGATAGATAGAGATAGATAGATGGATAGATAGATAGATAATGGATAGATAGATAGATAGATCATAGATAGATAGATCATAGATAGATAATGGATAGATAGATAGATAGATCATAGATAGATAATGGATAGATAGATAGATAGATAGATCATAGATAGATACATAGATCATAGATAGATAGATAGATAGATAGATAGATAATGGATAGATAGATAATAGATAGATAGATAGATAGATAGATAGATAGATAGATAGATAGATAGATAATGGATAGATAGATAGGTCATAGATAGATAGATAGATAATGGATAGATAGATAGATAGATCATAGATAGATAGATACATACTACATTGTGGGCATGTGAGATAGGTGTCTGGTATTAATCAGACGGAGTGATACCAGAAATAGATACAAGTGATAGGCTGTAGTAAGTTGCTGGATTCCCAACACTGAGAAATAACATTCCGCACAGTGTGTTATATTCATCTATCTGGTAGCAGTAGACTGTGGCAGCCTTGACATCATCATTGCGTTGGAGTTATCATTATACAATGTATGTACATTCCAGCATTCACAATAGTGATACCAGCAGCCATGTGACTAGACAGAACTGTTCCCCCAGTAATCATGCTGGGTAAGGGTTAACATTGGAGCGTGGTGGAGCACTTTATAGTGACAGTGGATTTGGCAAGAATAAGCACCTGCTGTTCCCTTATCTCTGAAGAAAAAGGAATAAAGCTTTCATTGCAGCAATCTCCACCACACCATGTCAAGGAGAAGACTGAGGTGGGTCCCAGCAGAGTGGGATTGGACTGATCCCACCACTCCTCCTGGTATTAGAAATGGTTCCTTGTTGGCTACACATAGTAAGTCAGTTGGCTGACTTACTAAAGACTTTCTTCACTCTAGAATAGATTATGGTAACGTCAGGTAGTCACTCAACCAGGATGAAGAACAAATTATTATTATTATTTTTTTAAGATTCTTGTCATTTCTTTTTGATCAGGTATTCAATTACTAACTGACAATTACTAGTGACAATTAAGACCTTAGTAAATGAGCTCCTTATACCTGCACTGCAGATAGACATGTATAGCAGACACCTAGGGCTGCATGTGTGGTCTTATACCTTGTAGTACTTCCCAGGTACCACAGGGCCCTGGAAGCTGTAATATCCAGATAGTAACTTAGGCCCCTCCCACAGCTCTACTCTCTGCACAGCACAGTGATAAAGTCACTGCTACTTTTACAAAGTAACATCTGCGTTTGCTAAGCCATGTGGTACACACAAAGAGGATTGATCTGTTTATCTGCTATTGCGGAATGAATTCAAGAAGTAAGCCTGGAGTTTCACTTTAATAAAATACATCAAAATCTACTGATTTCCTACTGTTGATTATTCATCAGAAATGCTAAAGGCAAAATAAATATTTCTTTTGTTGCCATCAATGAGGGCTGGATATTTGGGGTCCTTGACCTGAATGAAGACGTTATCTCGTTTTTCTTTTATTGAAAATATTTGTTTTAATTTCGGGGCACTCGAGCCGGAAGGCTAGGTTCCCTCTCCGGTCTATGAACACAAGATGCAGAGTGGTCTCTGATTAGGCTTTACCTTTACAATGGGATTGGCGGGGATTAGAGGACAGGTCAAGTTGGTTTAAGCTTCAGGCAGAGACTATTTAGTCAAGAATGCTGCAGGGCAATGTGGGCCAGGGCTGAGAGGCAGGGCTAAATGCTCCTTAGACAAAGGGCACAGTGGGTGAAGATTGCAGAGGGAGCCTAAAGGCAGAAAGCAAGATGGTTTCAAGTGTCAGTGGCACAAGTCATTGGCAATAGCCTTAGAGGGCCTCTAAATATGCTGCTAACATTAGCTGGAGCTACGTTTGTAGCCTCTACTGTTTATATACTTTTTCTGGTATATAAATCTTTTCTGCTGCCTGTTTTATCAGTGAATTTAAAGGCATATTCCATCCTAGCAAAAAATAAATGAATGCACCGATATAACAAAAAGAAGAAAAAAAAAGTGCATTTACTATTTTTTTTTTTTACATTGGAGTCTGCAAAGCATTGCAACTGCAATCAGTGGATGAGTGGATCAGGGGATGAGTGGATCAGAGGATGAGTGGATCAGGGGATGAGTGGATCAGGGGATGAGTGGATCAGGGGATCAGTGGATCAGGGGATCAGTGGACCAGTGGATCAGGGCATCAGTGAATCATGGGTGCAATGCTGTGGCTCCTGCTGAATCTTCTTTCCAGTCGCTGTGCGTACTGAGATAAAGATCTTTAGTTATGGAGCTGGAGGAAGTTAATAACCCCTTGCCGTCCGCCCATTGTAAAATTACGGGCGGATGGCGGATGCTTCCTGGCGAGTGGACGTACCTTTCCGTGATTCACCTAAGACCCCGCCCGGAATCTCAGCAGCCATTACCGGCTGTTATATACAAGTGCCGATCGCTTGTATTACCATGCCACTCCCTCCCCACCCCGCGGTGCTGCGCTCCCCCTCCCCCGCCGCAGATCTCTGCTTCTTTGTGGTTTCCTAGGTGACATTAGGGGTCTTAGAGTCCCCTGATGTCTCCATAAAGAGGACCTGCCATTGTTTTTGGGTATCACATTGGGGACTTTTTAGCTCCCTATGTGATAGCAATCAAGTTAAGTGTAAAACAAAATAAAAATAAGTTAAAAAAAATGAAATTCCCACATAAAAAAACAATACAAAAACACCAATAATTCTAGGGCCATCAATCACTGATAACACTAAATTGATGAGTGGTGAAAGCTTTTAAAGCGTCGCATATGGACAATTTTAGGCAAGGTAGTTTTTTTTCGATTTTGCGGGCGCACGCAATTTTAAAGCTTGACATGTTTGGTGTCTATTTACCCGGCATGATCACGTCTTTTATATTTTACCAAAAAATTGGGAGCTGATAAATGTGTTATAACATAACATAATATAATTATAACATTCAACATTTTTGGTGCTTTTTTTCATTATGTAGTAAAAACTGGAAACCCCAGTGGTGAGTAAATACCACCAAAAGAAAGCTCTATCTGTCCCCCCAAAAAAGGTATAACATTAATTTCAGTACAGCATTCCATGATGGAATTAATCTAAGTCAAAGTACCACAGCGCTGAATACTGAAAAATGGCCCGGACAGGAAGGGGGTTTAACACCCTGGTCAGCAAATGGTTAATGGACAACAAGTGCTGTGATGTCACTTGTACTCCACTGAGGACTACGAGTCAGATGTAACTTGTTGTTTCTTCATTCACAGTTCATGTGAATGGATCCGTGAATGAATAACAGGTCTGGGCAGGTGGAGCTGAGCTGAATTAAAAAATACATAGGATCCTGCGGGGAGAAGCATCCTGTGAACCATTGCGGGGGTGGGTTATAGGTGGGGGGCTGTGGAATGTGACCATGTTCTATGTTACACAGTAAATATATAAATTAATATTAAATAAATTATATTAAAGGGGGAGTCTTTAAAATGAAACTATGGCCTTTCATATAAAAAAATCAGAGCTTACTCAGCCCTTTACTATGGGCTGAGGTATAAAGGCTTCGCCAGGGGATAGCTGGGAGAATGCAGTTCACACAGCATTACTAGATGGAGCTGGGAAGCACAGGAACTTCTATACCCATCAGCGCCATCTAGTGGCAGTAAGGCCATGTGAATGGCATTTGCCCAGTTACACGCTGTGCAAAGCCGTTACACATCAGCCCCTAAATGTTTTTGTAAGACATATATGAGCTTGTGCTAATTCAGCAGCTATAAAAAAACAGTTTTATCTGTGACATCATATGTTGCCTTCCTTGTTGTATCTGCTTCCTGGTTTTTCTGTGTGGTGTTGAGGGTATTTAATTGGAAGCTCATGTGTCAGGGTAACAATGCAGAAGTACAAAAAAATGTACCAAAAAAAGAGTAAATCGCTCCTAAAAAAAAAAAAAGGATGTGGAAGTGAGAGAGCGAGAAAGAGATAGAGAAAATGAGAGACAGAGAGAGAAAGAAAGACAGAGAAAATTAAATAGAGAGGAAGAAAGAAAGAACAATAGAGAGGAAAGGAAAAGCAGACAGCAAGAGAATGAAAGAGAAAGAAAAAGACGTACGTAAATGGATGTAAACACGCATAAAAATACAGGGAAACTTCCATAAAAATGCATGTAAATGCGCATCCATGCATGTCATGAGTTTTTATACCCATTATGGTGTGAGCACCAAAGGATACATAGATCAATAATGTATACAGAAAAAGAAACAAAATATAAATAAGAAATCCACTTGAGAAACAGATAGATAGATATAAAATAGATTAGATAGATAGATAGATAGATAGATAGATAGATAGATAGATAGATAGATGGTTAGATAGATAGATAGATAGATAGATAGATAGATAGATAGATAGATAGATAGATAGATAGAAAATAGATTTGATAGATAGATAGATAGATAGATAGATAGATAGATAGATAGATGGAGAAAATGTACACAGAAAGAGTAAATCATGCCTAAGAAAAAAGAAAGAGTGGGTGCATGAAAGAGCAGAAAGAGAGAATACAGAGGTATAGAGGAAAGAGAAAGAGAGAGAGAGAGAGAGAGAGAGAGAGAGAGAGAGAGAGAGAGAACGAGAGAGAGAGAGAGAAGGAAAAAGAGAGAGGAAGGGAGAAGGAGAAAAAGTGAATGAGAGAGAAAGTGTGATAAAGAAAATAAGTGATATAGCGAAGGAGAGATAGGGAGAGAAAGAGAGGATGAGAAAGAAAAAATGGGAAAAGGAGAGAGAGAAGAAGAAGAAGGGAGAAGGAGAGAGAGAGTATGAAAGAGAAATCGAGAAAGAGGGAGAAAAAAAGAAAGATAGAGAGATGAAGATAGAGAGAGAAGAAAAGAGGAGAGAGAGGGAGCAAATTAATGAGAAAGAGAGAGAAAGAGAGAGAGAAAGAGAGCGAGAGAGAAGAAGGGAGAAGTAGAGAGAGAGGAAGGGAGGAAGAGACAGAGAGAGGAAGGGAGGAGAGAGAGAGAGAGAAGAAGGGAGAAGTAGAGAGAGAGGAAGGGAGGAGGAGACAGAGAGAGGAAGGGAGGAGGAGACAGAGAGAGGAAGGGAGAAGTAGAGAGAGAGGAAGGGAGAAGGAGAGAGAGAAAAGGAGAGTTGAAAACAGACAAATAAAGAAAAGAATAATACTGGCCATATACGGATAGTTTTATCTTGTTTAGCCCTGCGAGCTGAATGAGAAATAACGTTCGATTCCCCCATCCATGCTAAACAGTGTGGCTTCATAAATCCTCCCCGCCAAGCTATTGTATCCTGACAGCGGCGGGTATGCCTGTGATTGGCTGCAGTGATTGCACTGTTTGGCTGAGAATTTCTGTACCGGCTTCTCAAAGAAAAGTTGATTAAAAACCTACTTTATTGAACGGTGGGGTCCAAAGGGGGCCACACACTACTCGAAATTCTGCCGAGTCAGCAGTATGAAATTCAACTAGTATACTACAACCTTAAGAGAATACATCTATATCAGTTCTGCAGATACCTGGTAACCCTGTAGGCTGAAGTTAACACACTTTCTACAAGCTGGTGTAGAGCTTAAACACGTTAGTAAATCACACCCTTATCTTTAACATGTTTATATAGTATTTTGCTTAGGGTCTCGTTAAGGCTCCACTTTCCCTTCTGTAACTACTTCAGCACCTATGGAAGCTCGGCTTAGTGAGCTGGAACCTATTTGAAAATTGACTCAGTCTGTAAATAATCTTTGACATCTCCACAAAGGCACCATTGGAGAGGAGTTTATTAGCAAGGAGCCATTAAAACAGATGTCATGTAAGCTTTTCTTTGACATTTTGGTGACACATCTTTCTCAATGAATTACTAATTGTCTTCTGCCCAGTCAGTAAACACTCTCCTCCATTGTCTACAATGAACAGCGCTGTGACCACAAAACAATCTCCTTACCATGCCTTATAACAAGGGAGCTCACCAGTGTGGAGCGGGAGGCACTCTAAGGAACATTGTAACACTGGCATTTTCTTGCATTACTCACTTGCTGTATATTCATGAATCCGAGTGGTGCAGCGCCAAAGCACACACGGCCCTGAAAGCAGAAATTTCTTAATTTTTTTGAGAAATTACCTTTTTTCTTTTTTTTTACATTAAAGCTCCACTGAGTGCTTGTGTATATTGAGTTGTTTGAAGCAACACACCCTCTCGGCCGTGGCATCAGGGGAGAATGAGGCACCTCTATTTCTGGAGACAGGGGTAACTCATAATAAGGCATATTATTCACCAAGAATGAAAAGAAGCCATAAAGATCTAACTGTATTTTTCAATGGGAGCTAATTGGGAATATATACCTACAGCAGGGCAGACCCTCTGTAACAGATGGATGAAACTGCTATTTACCATTTATACCCCCCAATGTTCTGTTAATCCACTGAAAGCTAAGGTAACACTCAGTACTTTTAGATATTTTTGCCGATTACACCTTTCCATTGGTACACAATGGTTGTGCTTCACTCCTACTTCTTACAATGCAAGTCTATGAGTCAGGTGACCCACTGAGTATAATATACCTGTAGTGCCTCCTAGTGGTGGATTCTTTACAGTGACGGCAGGCCCAATATCCTAACAACCATCCCTCCGGTTCCTTCCATCCTTCAGGTTCCATACTAGAATCGGCCATGTTGGGAACTTCACACTTGTTCACTATAGGAGGCCTCTCTATACACTGTGGTTCCAGGCTTGATTCACAGGGGGTCCTGCCACAGTGGCGGTACGGGAACAAGATTTTTCTGGGCCCCCCCAAAAAAACACAAACCCCCCAATCCACACCATCTGAATCAATTTGTGGTTTGTAGATTTGTAGTCCTCTATAGAGGGTGCCAATGCTGCAATGCAGAATGGCACCTGCTATAGAGCACTACTAATACCAGCAGTATTTTATACAGCATGTCCATCAGTTGGGCTACAAATAATAATCATTTTATTTAATTACTTACCTTCACCTCTTCTGGCTGGTCTTCAACTGTTTTCTGGTAGGAGAGGCTGCAGAAAAGCACCCCAGTGTGCGTCAAAGTCTCAGACAGCGCGTCCGTGTGCTCAGGCAGCTGCTTGTTGGGTCCTCACAGCCGAGGCCCAGGGCTGTCCCATGAAGTGCCTGCCGGCTTTTACACT
>NW_017306331.1:2195660-2197583 GCF_000935625.1 Nanorana parkeri | reverse complement strand
AATGTCCTTTTCCAATGCTGATTGTTGCAGTGTGGAGAAAAGTCAAACACGGTGCTATAGATTTATTGAGGTACATGTGTTATATGGCTTTTTAATGTTTATAGAGCAGTTATAGGGTGAACTTCCACATGAACCTTTTTTACACTGCACATTTATATAAAAAATGCCTGAAGTTCTGCTTTAATCCTTGGAAAAGCAATCATGTAAAAACATGAAAGAAACATTTACATTACATTACTTTACATTGTAATAATAGCTGAAAAGATGTGCTCACTGAGAACGTATCATACTTTCCCTTCAACTGCAGTATCAAATAATCAGAATTCATCTTGCACTTATCTGACTTTACTGAATAAGGCAGTAAATCTCTTTTTACAAAAGATGCCATGTGCTCTTCCTTTGCTGCTGTGGTAGATAAATCAGTTGTCATTTGACTTTCTGAGACATCTGAGCATTTGCTGGTTAGAATTCCAGTTCATGAAGGACGCAGGTCATCTAGTGAAAGTAGGGACAGGGCCAGAAGAGGATCTTCAGCCATGTGATGTCTGCTAATGTTTGTGGATGACACCAGTGGCCATGTCCCAGACATTTCTGGATCCACCATCAACCATCCAACATGCTTGGATCCACCACTAAATCATATGATCTACACCGGAAGCTTATGCCCAGAGCAGTGATGAATGATGTTCCAGGAGTTGCATACCACATTGCTCATTTGGAAAAGGATAGAAGGAGCCGATGAGAGATTTGCTTCTGTTCCTCAGACTCATGAGGGGCAATATAGCATATAATAGATACGGTAGGTCATTAGGAATGTGGTTGTTCATGACCTGAGGCACCCAGAGAAGAGACCAAGGTTAAAACAAAATAAATCTGGACTCAGAGCAAACCATTTGTATTGCTGGTAAACAGGTTGACCTTGTGGACCATAAAAAACAATTACTATCCATGGCTGTATCTGCTGTTATGTATCAGTATTGGCTTGCATGTTGTCCAGGGAACAGGTCACAAAGATACATTTAGCAAAGTAATAAACCATAGAAAAAACAAAGCCATTAACAAAAGTCATGAACAATGCATAATTTGTTTGCATCCCTTATTATTATTTGACAAGACAAGTCAAATGCAGGAAATTATCGTGACTATGAGCTAAGATAATGCCAAAATGTCTGCACCTTCTGCCCTTGACTTGACATAGAAGGACCATTGTCTTAAAATATGTGTCCTCGAAGTGACTTTATGCAGCCGTCTTCCTGTATGCAAGTTACTGAGCGTACTGGGTGTGGAAACGGCTGCTGATCATAGGGGGTCATTGAAGGTTGCTAACATGGCTTACAGGAGAGCAGGGTGGTAGTGGCGTGAAAGCAAGCAGAGTTGAGGGGCCCAAGTTAAGATACATGGATTCTATAGTCACAATAACAGGAGACAAAGGGAAAGAATAGGACAATATCCACGATGGCTGCACAGTTTTAGTCTTGTGCAGTATAGTCGTGGCAGTGACTGTTTCCTTTTTCTGAAAAACGAAAGTGAAATCCAAAGAGTAATGGATAACATGGGCCAATGATATCGGTAAAAAACATATTAGTGTCAGATACCTGTAAGAGCTTAGATAGAGGTGTGGGATGCTGTGACATCAATGATCATATAAGGCCACTTGGCCATATTTGATCAATGACATTGACCTAATATGACCAATATGAGGCCACAAAAGGTTAATGATGTCACCAGCATCCCGCCCCTTTGTATATGTGCCGTTGCGAGGTAGGGAATCCCCCGGTCGCAACTGATTGGGGCATAACTGTCAGCTGACTTCCAGGTCCGGATGACATCAGGTTTGGTTAGAACCGAAACTCTTTCCTAACCATAAAAACTGGCTTTAGTCACCATGGATCCTCACACAGCCGAACAGGACAGAAATATGTG
>NW_017306331.1:2188447-2195626 GCF_000935625.1 Nanorana parkeri | reverse complement strand
TAACTGAGGGTGCTTATAAATGCTAATGAGTCTATTGCCATGTATGCTGGCTAATTTATTGAGTGGAACACACAGAAGAAGGGTATTTTCTGGGACTTGCTTCATTTTCTGTTACAAATTTTTTAAATATTTCCACAAATTGTCACCATTTTGGCAAAATGCATAGGAACCCATCAGGAAGGGCAACATGAAGGTGGATTTTGAGGAGTGCAAGAAGCTTTAAAAAGGCCCTGAGGGTTACAGAAGCTGCATGCAACTATGCAGGACCTGTTCCTGTGCCAGCAAATGTCTCCTCATTACCCTCATTATTTTATGTTTTGTTTTCACAGAAAGCAAAAAAAAACAAAAAACAGGCAGTGAAAAAGCAACAGTAGACAAATAACAATTAAAATTATATACACAAAAAAGGGGAAATAAAACCACAGATGCAAATAAAATAAAAAAAGAATAAAATAAAGCATTACACAAATAATGTTTCTAAACATGAAAAAAGAAAAGAAAGTGGAAAAGCAACAGTAGACAAATAATGATCAAAAGGATATACACAAATAAAGAGGGTAAAAAAAAGCAGTACACAAATAATAATTAAATACACACAAAAAAAAAAGAAAAACAAAGAACACAAAAATAAATGATCTAAAGAACCCTAAATACACCCCCTCCCAAAAACACACTCACGTTTTGGTTTAAAAGAAAAAAAAAATGTCAACTAAACAGCTCAATGAGCCAAATTGGAAGTTTTCAGCTTCGATGCAGAACGTAATTTTGCGATGCCGACATCACTGCGCTCATCCTTACCTATAAATTAATATTCTGCTTTCGCTGGCATTCTTTTTTAAGACCAAGCTAATGAGAAAAGCAGTGTAAAGCTGTGCAAGGTAATCATTTCCCCCTCGAAGTGGCATGTTGTCTTTACATCACAGGCAGGACTTTGGTAATGTGCGATGTTTGTACACTAGCTGTGTGCTGGAAACACAAGCAGTGGTTTGTTAATGTGCTATTTGTTAGACTGAACACACCGGCACACTGATTTTCAGCCTTCAGACTAACATTTGTAGAGAAGATTTTGACACACATGTGCCACTGAGACAGTCCATAATGAAATGATCGCTGTTGTGTTTGAGGAAAGCTCAGCATACAGGCAGAATAGTTCACTTAATTAGTCAGGCATACCAAATGTAATCCTGTTCATCATATTTTACTCTGGCAAATGACAGGGAAAGTTATTCTTGGAGGCACAACAGTCAGTAACAGGAAACCCGTCATGGGAGAATTATGTTGGCGGCTAGTGCTTACCTGGAAATGCTCGGTGTCTGGCTGTCATGCCTTCAGACTGAAAACAAGTGTACAGATGAAAAACATTCTGACTTAATTTTCAGCATACTTGTTCTGGGTATGTGGCCTGGAAGCAGCAGTAACTAATATTCATATTATTATCATTATTATAATACAGGATTTATATAGCGCCAACAGTTTGTGTAGCGAATTCCAAAATAAAGGGAGACATACGAACACACTTCCTGTCCTACCAGACAACACTTCCCCCCTATATTATTTAGATGAGGAGAGGGAAAGGTAATCTGTAGTTTTAACACACTTCCTGTCCTAGGCTGAAAATGCTGTACACGAAGAACACATTCCCCTATATTATGGGGATGAGGAGAGGGGAAGGTAATCTGTAGTCTTAACACACTTCCTGTCCTAGGCTGAAAATGCTGTACAGGAAGAACACATTCCGCTATATTATGTAGCTGTGGAGAGGGGAAGGTAATATGTAGTCTTAACACACTTCCTGTCTTAGGCTGAAAATGCTGTACAGGAAGAACACATTCCCCTATATTATGGGGATGAGGAGAGGGGAAGGTAATCTGTAGTCTTAACACACTTCCTTTCCTAGGCTGAAAATACTGTACAGGAAGAACACATTCCCCTATATTATGGGGATGAGGAGAGGGGAAGGTAATCTGTAGTCTTAACACATTTCCTGTCCTAAGCTGAAAATTCTGGACAGGAGGAACACCTTCCCCCCCTTATTATGGAGATGAGGAGAGGGGAAGGTAATATGTAGCCTTAACACACTTCCTGTCCTAAGCTGAAAATGCTGGTAAGGAAATAACTCCTTCCCCTATATTATGGAGATGAAGAAAGGGGAAGGTAATCTGTAGTCTTAACACACTTCCTGTCCTTGGCTGACAATGCTGCTCCTCCATAGATACAGTACAGTGAGTGAGTGTTGTCACCCTAGAACAGGAAATGTGTTACTTGCAGGATCACTAGGTGAAAATCAAGGAAAAAAGCTTGAAAACAGTGGATTAAAAAATGCAGAGATCAAATCTAAGGATCGGTAAGCTGAAATATATATATTATATTTTTGCTCTAAGGTTTAAAGCAGGACTACAACTAAAAATAATAAGATAAAATAATAACCCATTAAAAGATATAATAAAGAGCTTTTGCTGTAATATTCATCTTTAATACAGATCTTCTCCACCGCAGTACTTCTTTTCCACCACTAGATGTGCTCAGTGTGATGTCCAGCATAATTCCGCCCACTTCCTCTGAGCTCAGGCTGTCCTGAACCCGCCCCACCCTGTGACTGGACAGTAAATGGAGAAGCAGCACAGTGATATGCACTTCTCTGTTCCCCCTGCTTTCTCATCCTATCAGCATGCTTCTTTTCCACACATGAAGAACTGATTGTCTTGTGCTTCTTTTTCCTCTCACACCCCAGCCCTGCTCTACAGGGACTGGAAGAGGCGGCTTCAGGTACCTAATTTAATGATGCATCAACGATCATAGAGCTGCATTATTATGTGTGTCTTTGCACACACACACACACACACACACATATATATATATATATATATATGTATATATAAATATATATATTTTATATTTTATATTTTTTTTGCTGTATGGGTCTGAATTAGCCAGCCCACCACTGAAGTTCGTTCCAGGCGTTTGTACAGTGGAATCATTTAAAGCCTGCTAATCCTGTACGCATTTGATAAATGATCTCCCTGATTGTCCATAACTCAGGACAGGAAGAGCACGCTTTCACCCTGGGAGAGAGAAGAGAGAATACAATGGAAATCTTACACGTTCCAATAACCGTTATTGAATCCTTTGTCTTTTTTTTTTTTGTTGTTTTTGATGAAATTGCCAGTTTAATTATTTTGTTTCACAATACGCAGATATTATAACGCTCCAATGTCAAAACATCTCTAAAGCAGATTTTTTCCCCCAGTGTCTTATATTATACATATCGACTAATTCCTCGCTATCTAGATTCAGTGAAACAAAGAGCCCATTTACACGTCGTGCACGTGTGTAGCTCTTCCATTGTCAAATCATTGCAGAAATTAACTAAATGAGAAAATAGCTTGTTATACTCAGAACAATATCTCCACCTACTACTTCTGCGGCAGGCAGGAAGAGCGCAGCTGGGCTGGGTGACATAACATACTGTGTGCAACTTGACAGTACTGCAATTAGCACATTGGAACATGCAGAAGAGCAAACTTCTCCAACAATTCTGCATTCCTTAGGGCTTGTTCACACCAGATCCGGACCAGCTCTGGAAGTGTTTCTGCATATTCAGTGCAGTGCGTTTTGAAGTGTTTTTGATGCGTTCTTAAACTGCTCTGCTCTGCAGGCAGAGTGATAGCAAAGATAAAGAACAGGAAAACTAGCAGTAACTCATGCCACTCATCCTGAGCTCCCATTTCCACTTGTGTAGCATGTGAACATGCGCCATATCCCGTGAAGGCT
Organism: Nanorana parkeri; assembly: GCF_000935625.1. Lineage (NCBI taxonomy): Eukaryota > Metazoa > Chordata > Amphibia > Anura > Dicroglossidae > Nanorana > Nanorana parkeri. The sequence goes on along the minus strand of NW_017306331.1, from coordinate 2,191,855 downwards.
TGAAAAACGTGTGTCACACTTGTGATGTCATTCATTGTTAATGGCACCCCAAACATGTCAAGCAAGGAAGCATTTTTTTGCATGCCAAGATGTGCAACAAACATGCAAAAAATGCGGGGTTAAGAAATGCACGAAGCTCAAATAGGTACATGAGCTCTCTTTTCTGCGTGCTTCAGCCCATTGATTTGTATGCGTGATGCACGACAAATGCACATAAAGGTGACACGCAATGTCTTGCGGCAAAAAGCAGGGGGTGTGGTGGGATGCTGGGGGGTAGGTGATACTGGCCCACGTTACTGGGGGTAGTATGGGGGAGTGCTAGTGGTGCTTGTTACCTGTCTCGTTGTGGGGATGGCCCTGGACGCAAGTATGAATGGGGGCTAAATCACTCAATCCCAGGGGGCCGAACCTGGAAGACCTGTGTATGACAAGTGACTGTTAAGAACCACTGGCAAATGTAGGTGCATAAATAGTTCCCAAATGTCCCTCATTCAGAGTGACTGTCTCTCTTTTGGAACCAATTCCCTCTTTTCTTCTCATTCGTCCCTCTTTTGAGCTGATGTATACGCCCTTATAAAAAAAAAAATATATTTAAATGGTATGCATGGCCAAAACAAGGGTTATAACGAGCGTGCATCGAGGATTCTCCTGCTGACTTCACTGTATTCTGACAGCAGCTACAAGCCGCTGTAACAATACCCAAACAGAGCCGGCAGCTCATTGGCTGCCCGCTCTGTTCGTTCGAAGATTTTCCAACCAGCTCCTCTGACCGGCATTCCTGGCATAACCATGGATACCAATCTCAGGAGGCTTTTTACCAATTTCCAGTTCTCTTATATCAATGTCAGGTCTAGGGTCCGGGTCTCTTTGGATATGATTTGGGGTTAGATGAGAGAGGTCCTGGTGGGCATGGAATTCGGGCCTCATTTTCCTTAATGAATAGATTTCCAATATTGCATGCCCAGAGTGGTTTTGAATTTGGCAGAGCTGTCTCCGACTCCTTCTTAGTGGCTATGGGATGCCCATTATCAACAGATCGATTTGCTTTGATGATGCCGCCCCTTGGCGGATGCCTTGTGTTGTCAGGTTGATTGATGGGGTTTTGGGTCGGGACCATTGAAGAGCATTTGGCACTCTACACAGATGATTTGATTTTTCTTTGAGTGGATGCTGGACCATCTCTGTGTTTTATGGGTTCTTGATAAATTTGCATATTGTTTAGGAGCTATGGGTTAATTGGGCCAAGTCCGACATACTGTACTACCTTAGACTCGGGTATGGCACGTACTGCAGACAATGATCTTCCGTTGCAATGGGTTTCTCAAATGACATATTTAGGGGTCAAAATTACCAGAACAGTTTCTGATTTCTGACCGCTGAATCTCCTTCCTCTGTTTTCCATACTCTAGGGTTGATTGGTTAGATAGATCTTTATAACTCTCCTGTATGGCTACCTGTCTCCTTTTTTGGGAAAGGTGAATAGATTATTCACATCTTTTCTGTGGGGGTCAACAAAACTCACGATTAAACTTAGTACTCTTCAGGTGCTGTAGACATGGGGGTAGGGCTGGCATTACCTGATTTGAGAAAATATTATCTATCTGGTCAAATGGTAGTGGCGCACATATGACTTTTGGGGGATGCTGATGGCTCTGCGGTGGTGTTGGAGACCGCCTGCCTTGGCTCCTATGTCTTTCCTGCTGTATAGGGGAAGCAGGGCTCCATATGCTATTACGGCCTCCATGGCAGCTACCTTGAAAGCCTGGGCCCATTTCTGTGTCTTTTTGATATGCGGGTCAAGCTACCTGTTTGCCCAGTGCTCCCTTAGGCCCCATTCACACTAAGCGACATACATTTTGCAGCGGATCCTCTCGGCCGTGATAGCGCGACTTTCGGGGCGACTTTCCAGCGACGATCCAGCGACGGTAGCGCGACCTTCACCGTCGGGCTCCATTAAAAAAAATAGAAAAATTGCGCAAAATTCGCCGAAAAAAAGGGTCCTGCTGGAGCGACAGCGACGAGCATCATGGAGCTAAGACAGCTCCATTAAATAGCATTGGCTGGCGACTTCCCGCGATATCGCGCAGCAAAAATGCACGATATCGCGTTGGAAATCGCCCGATAAATAGCTTAGTGTGAATGAGGCCTTATGGAGAAATCCTAACTTTTCACATTTCTATAATATTCCAGACTGTCATATATGGACTTTAGAAGAGGATTAAGATGTTTGATGACATAGTAGCCAATAACTCCCTGCTGGGTTTTGATGAATTAAAGGTTAAATTTACACTGCCAAACTCTTACTTTTCCTGCTATCTTCAGATACGTCATGCCCATCAGGCTCAGTTTGAAGGAGTAGATTGTGTCCTTAATGCCTCTAGGCTTGAATTATTGCAGAGGCAGATTCTGGATAAACCTCTATCTAAAGTTGATTGTGTCTAATTCCCTGATATGCATTCTTCCTTAGATAATTGTAGATGCAATAGGTCAGCTTGATGCCTGGGTCTACACCTTTTTTCATCTGGTTTCAGCCAGGGACAAATTGATTCTACATAGGGTGTACTATACCCCGGCTAAATTGGTGTCCATGTTTCAGGATAGTGTTTCTGCCTGTTGGAGCTCTTTAATTTTCCATGCGGCTTTTAAACCCATTTTCTGAGAGTGTCTATCTGAGTATTCTATGCTAGGAAATTAATTGTGGTGTATTGTAAGCGACAGGATCCGCCGTCCCTGGAGAGTTAGAAGGGGCTGGTAAACTTTTCGCTTCACCTTTACAAAGCTGCTTATATTCGTAGAGTCTGTTCTCAAACGTTTTTAAGAGTTTGGAGTTGCTAGCTTGATTCCATGCAATCTACCTCCTTGGGCCCCATTCACACTGAGCGACATGAAAATAGCGCGATTTTCAGCGCGATTTTATATGAGCGATATTGAGCGACGTCGCGCAACTTTTTCCTATTGGGCTGTATGCAATCAGGAGCAAAATCGCTCGAAATCGCTCGGAAAAAGGGTCATGTAGGAGCGACAAACTACAGCGACGAGCTACAAGCGATATTGAGCGACGAGATGTGAACAGCTCCATTGAAATGGATTGGAGAAGCTACATAGAGCGATATCGTGAGGAAATATGAGCGATATCGCTGCAAAAATCGCTCGATAAATCGCTCAGTGTGAATGGGGCCTAAGACTGCTTGCATTGCTAATGTCACCACTGGTTTATATATTATTGTTTTATTGGAGGTTGGCTTTATGATTTAGCAGGTAATTTCTGAGGCTGGAATTGTGCCTTTTATATACTTCTTATGTTTTGTTTTTTTATTACTGAGAAATCATGTTCATCTATCCTATGTGTGTGTGCCTTGTTATTCTGTTTTAATACTTTTGGATAGAGTACTGTGGAGCTCTTATGGG
>NW_017306331.1:2168508-2188430 GCF_000935625.1 Nanorana parkeri | reverse complement strand
GGTTTACTTTGGTTTTAATTGTTTTGTATAAAAACAAACAAAAAAAAAGAAAAAAAAAGATTAGACCTGCAGGTACAGACGTTTTGTGTGAATGGGGCAAAAACAAAATAGGGTGGCTGGAGGGTGGCTACTTTGGTTTCCCATGGTCCCTGTGTGTGTTGTAAAGTAGCCATGACCCAAGCTCACTCCTGTTATAGACTACAATCTCAATACAAATTAGTAAACTAAACATGAGATTGTAGTCCATCATAAGAGTGATCTTGGAGCGGTGGCTACTTTACAACACACACAGGGACCATGGGGAACAAAAGTAGCCACCCTCCAGAAGGAAGGACAGTGTCAGCACCAATTCAGAGATGTTTTGAGGATCTACAGCCGAGCAATACACAAATAAGATACATTTTTGTTAATAGTTAAGATACTTGAATCAATGCATTTTTAAGATTTAACTCCTGAGTTTAATGTCACTTTAATTTTAACACAAGTCTCCTGCCTTACATAATCTGCAACCATCCATAAGAACCACAGATGTCAGCATGACCTGATAGCAAAAAGCTGTCTAGACACGCTGGAACCTGTAGTTAATTACCCCCAACACTGGCCCCCGCGTTATTCTGACCTTCCATTGGATCCTTTCATATTTTAAATTCAGTTTTTGACAGTTACACAAATGATTCATCACATTAAATGGCATTTCAGATTTAGGAGATCAACACTTAAGCAATGATAAAACATTAAACCAAATGCACTTCTTACCATGAAAACTTACCATGACCCGAGGAGATTTCTCCCCCTTTTAGGCTGTTTTTTCTCTGCGTTATGTCCCATTTAGCTGAGTAAACGTTCGCTAATTTATGAAGACATTAGAGCAATTTAGTGTGTTTAGAGTGCCACCTACTGGGCGATGTGGGCACTGCACTCTGCCTGATGGCTAGTTACTAATTACACAGGGTGGAAGTTTTGAGAATTTACAGTGGAAGTTTACATAAATGATTGAGTATCCTCTATAAGGATTACTTGTGAAGCATTTAATAAAAATAAAAAAATATTGCCATTTAATAATGAAAAAAGTTGTACAAGCTATTGGGGCTGCGGAACTACCCTTGGCTGAATTATAAATATATTTCATGTACCCTAGACCTGGATTTTCTTTCTTAGGAATTAGAAATTGGCAGCGTATGTATCATATCTGAAAATATCCGCTTCTGGTCTGCTACACATGACTTGGTGCCTCAACTCCAATTAAAAAGGGGATGTATTGCAGGGACAAGTCTATAATTTTGCCACTTTATAGATCATTGGTTCGACCTCATCTGGAGTACGCGGTCCAGTTCTGGTCACCAGTACTAAGAAAAGATGTCCTTGAGTTGGAAAAAGTCCAGCGAAGGGCAACCAAACTAATTAGGGGTATGGAGGACCAGAGCTACGAGACGAGGCTACTAAATTTAAACATGTTCACATTAGAGGTGAGGAGATTAAGGGGGGATATGATTTCCATGTACAAAATGTTTAATGGTGGCAGCAACATTAGCGATAAACTGTTTAAAATTAACTCCGTTACAAAAACTAGAGGCCACCACCTAAAATTGATGGAAAAAAAATTCCAGCACAAGGGGCGAAGGGGGTTCTTCACAGTAAGATCAGTTAGGGTCTGGAACTCACTGCCACAGGCGGTGATTTCAGCAAATAATGTGGAATTGTTCAAGAAACTTTTGGACGATTTCTTAAGGGACCGTAATATACAGGGGTACAGGTACTCCTAGAATGAGATCCTAATAGGTTGGACTTGATGGACTAATGTCTTTATTCAACCTCAAATACTATGTAACTCAACTATGATAATAATGATCCCATTTAGAATTGTTTTTAATATATAGTATGTATTTCATGTGCCTATTTTTCTGCATTGTATAAACAGATCAAATGAAAAAATCACAGGAAAATCACAGATATATCACACATACTATAACCTTATGGAAAAACTAACCCTAATGTAAACTAACCCCGAAAGAAAGACAAGAAAAGTACATGTAAACCAAAACACTTAAATCCCATATAAGTTGTAACATGTTAATATAATTGTATTTTAAGTCATTTTTAAACATTTTAAGTTAGCAGCTTTTATTAAAATAATATCTGGTGATGTCTATCATGAAGGCACTTTTTATAGGGTGACAACTCTCTGGCCCTTTCTCCCAATTGCACTTCTCTGTTGTCACCCAGCTAAGTGGCCTTGTTAGCACATATTCTGCAGGCGTGGTCCACTGTTGTCACTTCAGGAAAGCGGCCCTGAAAAATGGGCAGATCAATGCAGGCTTAAATGCTAGGGCGTGTAGAAAATAATTGCAACAATGCAACAATTGTAGTGATGCAAGACACCATCCCTCGCTGACCCTACACGATAGACACCAGCCGGCATCCTTTTTAGCGTGCAGCTGTGTGAATGAGCCTCTTATTGAGCTCAGCAGCACTTAGGTGCAACAAAGGATGAGAAATGATGAAAACAGAATTTTGATAAGTAAATGACAACTGTTTATGATACACAGCGCTTTAACAAAACCTAAGCGCTAATCGTACAATACCATGTGTGCGATTAACATGCACTATTGCACAACACACCTAGCATGCATTACCAAGCGCTACGTGTGTTGTGTTGCCATTCATTTGAACCCACCTCCCAGCCGCGCACTGCAATGCCGTGTGCGTGTACTACTTTTCTTCACCATACTGCAACACATGATATTGGGGTAGTGTATGTTGTGCTAAAGGTGCGTTGGGGTGCCATTCACATGAGGGGGGTATGGTGCGATAGCATGGTATTGTGCAATTACCGCTATGCTTAGGTGTGAATGGGCCCCCCATGTCATTCAGCCAGGGCTAGAGTATATTGTCACACGATTTCAAGTGCCCAGTTATCCTATTCCTAGGAAGCAGATGTAAGAAAAGGTGACGTCACCTGCGCCTCCTGGGAATAACGCAAGCTACGGCCGAAGTAAGTATTTTTTTTACAACAGTTTAATGTTTCATTCGTTTTGCAGACAATTTGACTTCGGGGGAAGGGGGGCACTTCAACAGAGTGGGATTCATGGAAGGTGTCCTTTAAATATGGCCGTAATATTCCTGGGCAATGTGCATCAGCATGGAGGTTAGAGTTTGCTTTGGGAGAGCATGTGACAGGTTGATTTACAGGCAGAAGATTGTGGGACACAAAGGCAAAGTGTTGTCACCCCATAACACAAAGGGGTCTATTCACTAAGCAGCCGAAGGATCTAGCCGTAGCTTCGGCCGATCCTTCGGCTAGCTTCGGCCCCAGGACACCTTCGGTTCAGGAGAACCGAAGGGCTGCTGTACGGGCTATTCACAATAGCCCGTACAGCTCCCGAACTTAGCCGAGCGGCTCAGTCAAGCCGAACGCATATGCCTCGGCTCGACTGAGCCGAGGTGAAAGCCGAAGCTGGCCGAGTTGGCCAATAGAAAACTGTTGGGCGGAGCTAGCTGTCACTGCTAGCTCCGCACAATTGTTTTCTATTTACTTTTTTCTTACTTTTGAAACTATTTTCCTGTTCTGCTCGGTCCCTCTGAGGAACCGAGGGACTGAGCAGAACAGCCGAGCCGAATGCCGCTCAGCTGAGCATGTTCGGCTGACCCGAAGCCATGCAAAGCAAGTCGATGTACGGCTGTCGATATATGGCTGAAATCAGCCGTACAGACCTGAAGTGAATAGCCGAACAGTGTTCGGCTCACTTCACTTGCGGTCGGTTGTTCACTCGGCTGCCTACGGCAGCTTAGTGAATAGACCCCATAGATGATTTTCATGAACGCTAGTGATTAAAATAAAAGTAGCCTTTCCAAGTGATATCATAAGATAAAGCTTATAGGAGATTTCAGTGGTTGGGCTTATACTACTTAAACAAACCTATGCTTGAGTTCTTGGAATTGCTGTGCTGGGGTACATTTACATGCGTGCCCTGCCAATGTGCACAGATCTGTACACCCCAAAAACTTACGACCAACATCTGTTCACAAGAATTGATTGATAGGTAGCTCTTCAATTGTCAACACCTTAGCTACTTGATCTGTAACATCGCACACAGCTTAGAGTCATGTCATTTAAAGGATTGGTGTTTTTTTCATGTTTCCCTCAAAGCTGCATTAAAATGATCTTGTCTCTGCAGAACGGTATTTTAAAAAACAGGGTTCTTTTTGGCTTTGTTAAAAGTTCCCAATGACAGTTCCCAGCTCCTCATGCTTTTTCTTTGACAACAGTTTTTCTTTGACAACCCTTCTGATCCGGTTACAACTGAAAATTCTGGATTCCCCCATCAGTTTACATTTTGAAGGCAATGGTCATTGGGACACAGAGTAAATCTCAGCAGCGGGGACACATACAGCAAACAAAACCTGAGTTTTGGCTTTTGATACACTTTAAATATATTGCAGCATACATTGGGGGGGAATTTATACAAACTGGAGCCAACAGAATCAGGAGCAGTTGCCCTGATGACAATCAAGCAGCTTCTCTCTTTAGTTTGCTCAGGTAAGATTTGAAAATGAAAGAGAGAAGCTAATTGGCTGCCGTGTACAGCTGCTCCAGATTTTGTCTGCTCCAGTTTTGATAAATTCCCCCCATTATGTCCAGATTCGTCATCTAAATACAGTTATTACATGCTGCGTAAGTCATATACTGTTTAATAGTAATAATTAGATAATTGAATCAATATTAGCTGACTAATATCTTTTCTAGAGTAATGTGAAGTAATTACACTAAAAGGGGAATGAATTTATCTGCTATAACCCTTCTTCACCAAGAATTCTAGACAGGAGCATTAATTGCATGCTGAGAGCCTCTATTAATTGGGCCATACTGACTTGGTGATGATTACAATACTGTATATAAATTAAATGATAGCAGCAGTTTCATGGACACTGGAGACCAGACTAATAAGCTGAATCATAGCATGGAAGATTTTAAACTACCGTATGCCTTTGTTGTCCACCTCTGCATGTATGGTGTAGCTAATGTATACTGTTGATTGTCCATTCACAACATACATACAGCTGCTCATCCATAGTCACAGTGTAATGAGGATAGGGCTTTATAATGACAGATGAGTGAAGTTACTTTTATAACTTTCTTTTCCTTTGGAGCAATACGGTTGCAAGAGGATATAAGTCTGTTATATGATTCAACTATTGCAAACCCCCCCCCCCCCCAAAACCATAACCTCATTTTTTTTATTGATCCAGCATAGAATTGGCTATATGTTCTTCTCCAGTGTGCCTATGTATATCTATGCACTCAGCAAGCAGTGTCTATCTTATATAATGTGAGAAGCAGAGTTTAGCCAGTAAATGGCCCATGTCCCTTTACCCATTAACCTCCATTTTTCTGTGCTGGTTGCAGGGCCGGATTTACTCTACCTGCCGCCCCGAGGCCAGGCCTCGGTGGCCTTGTGGGAAATCCGGGCCTGGCTGGTTGTGGGGCCCCTAAACAAGATTAGTCAGCTTTGGGAGCCCATTGTGTTTGGCCTATGCAGAGGGACAGAAGGGGTGCATTGACAGGGGTAAAATAATAATGACTGACCAAGGTCTTTTTTAAGGCTGCCAGTGCACAGTACATGATCTTACCAGAGGGTTCAGAAGATCTCCGGTCATTACACAAGGTGACGAGGAAGCATTAAGCTGGCCAATCCATCACTTTATTTCCCTGTGATACCCTGTCTCTAGTAGAGAGAGAGAGACAACAGCACAGTTCTTTAGTGGTTTGCACTTCTGCCTTGCAGTAGTGAGGATCCCCCGTTTGAATCCCAGTCAGGACACTATCTGCAAGGAGTTTGCATGTTCTCCCTGTGCTTGTGTGGGTTTCCTCCGGGTACTCCGGTTTCCTCCCATACTCCAAAGGCATCCTGGAAGGTTAATTGTTCCTCCTGTGTAAATTGGCCCTCTTATGTATGCATGTGAGAGAGGGACCTTAGATTGTAAGCTCCCTGAGGGCAGGGACTGATGTGAATGTAAAGCACTACATAAAATTGTTTCTTTATAATTTCCTGTAATAAATAAACTTTAACAAAGGTTCAAACTTTTTCCAAAATGAAAAAAAGAACATTCTGGGTGGAGTTGGATTTTAAGAAGTATTGCTCATTTATATTTATTATAATTCATAGCTGAGTGGATCATCAGGCAGCGCCAGTGTTTTTTGTGACCCAGATGCGGCTGTATTCATATCATACATTTTGGATACATGTTATAGAAATGTGAAGTGCTATGGATAATCTATGCTTGTTAAATGTTTTACTTCATCTCACTCCAGCAACCCTTACGCTCTATTTCCTCCCCCGTACATCATTTGGGGATTATCTTTTTTGCAGAAGGTATCAATATTTTAGCATCTTGAAGGCAAATGATGTTGAGGCATGGAACTGTATTTCCATCTGTGCTGTCTAGAATAATTTGATGCGCTCGCTGTAATAGTATACATCTTCCCTAGTTGCTATCTTTCCATGATACCTGTACAAGACCTGTATCTTCTGCTTCATTCCAGTGATATGTCCAAGACTGTCCAGGATTTTATCAGAGGTTCTCAAAGGGTCAACTGACTTTTCCTTTAATCTATAAAACCAGTTGTAGTCAGATAAATCAATATTTGCACAGTGCCTTTAGGCAGAACTGTAGCATCATGCCACATGATTCTATGCTCGACAGAGGAGATGATTCTGTGCTCGACACAGAGAATCCAAACAGAAAATGCTGCCGGAACCAAGGGACACACTGATCATTTTGCAGTTTCAGGAAGCTCATAAGGTGATGATACCAGAAATTATAAGAATTCAACAAGTGGTGCTGGACTAATATCCCAGATGATTTGGCGCTGTCTAATTTTGTAATTCATATATCATTTTTTCTTTCCTTTTCTCTCTCTCTTTGTCTCCTTGACACCTGTTTTGAAAATCCCATTGTTAATAGAACTCAATAGCTGAAGCTATTAAAAACCGAAATGTACACACAGAAGCAAATGGGTCAGAACAGTGTCTCATACCTTACCAGATGTCAGAATCCTGAGGTTTCAATCAGAAAAGTCAACCGTAAAGTGGACCTGAATTCAAAAAGTGAAGACTGCCATGGCATAGGGAACATTTAGAAATGTCAAATGTGCCTAAGCAGTACCCTGAAAGATTGGTGACGTTGTATGATGTCACTACTGTGCTGATTTTTGTTCTCCATGCTGGAGGCTCTGACGTAAAAAAGGAAAGCCCTGTCTCTACCATTATGGCCACCTACACACAGAGGCACGGTGTTAAACAAGACAGGGTAAGTGGGTGCTAGTAAGGTGCCGAGGGCGGCCGAAGCTTGGCTTGCCTAGGGCAGCCAAATACATAAATACACCACTGGGTAAGTCAATAATGAGATAAGGTCAGCTTCATAGGGAATACCGGCAATGCTGACTAGTCCTTTGCCATCTGCCTGGATATTTTCCGACACAGCTTACAGAAATCAGCTCCTCTTTGAGGTAGGCAGTTACTGTTGTGACGTCTCTTTAGATAACCCATAGTGTTTTGTGATTCCTTTGTCCAACTCCAAGCAAAAAGACAGTGACACTTGGCATCTGCAAAGCAATTTAACATAGTTACATAGTTTTTGGGGATGAAAAAAGACACAGGTCCATCAAGTTCAACCTTTGTATGTGTGTGTGTGTGTGCGCGTTTGTGTGTTGTGAGTGTGTGTGTATAAAAGTCCCTGTGTGGTCAAGTATTTAAGAGTATAATTGATTTTTGAATGAATCAATATTCTTTGCCGATACCACTGCTTGTGGTGAAACATATTTGGGATGATACAAAAAAAAAAACATTTAAAAGGAATTATAGAGTTTTCTAAATATTTTCATAATTTAATAATTTTGTTAATTGTATTAATATTTTGCAAATATTGCAAATTAAAAGTATGTCGTTTTTATTCAGCCAGCAGGTGGAGTTACATGATCCTATTTAGATGCAGTTAGATTCCAGTTTCTATCTACCATAGTGTTATGTACAAAGATAAATAGCTCAAGCTGAATTTTGCATTTAGACCTGAATGAGTCATAGGAGTACATCATTCATTATCAGAAGGCTCAGCCTAAAGTCTCAATCAGATGGGACCCTCTAGAAAGGAGATAACTACTGTTGTGCTCTTTGTTTAGGTAACCATCATTGCTCTGGGAATAATGTAGTAAATGTTTATTTGTAAAATACTATGTGGGTAATATATATATATATATATATACACCCAGAAAACATACTCAGAAAACATCAATTCAGGCACTTAGGGGTTGATCTATAACCCTACCATCCAGCGTATAGCTATAACACAACACTAACTAGATGCCGTTGAGGAGCATAGGGCCGGCAAAAACAACTTTAAAAAAAATTGAATTAAATTGAAACCATTATGGTTTCCCTTTGATTTTGAGAAGATATTAATTGATTGGCGCTTCAAGTGTAGGGAGTGCACACGAACAGGGAGCATGTCCTTTAAAGGAAAATTCCACTTTCATTTAAAATATAATAAAGCATAAAACGTTGATACACAAGCCATTTTGTAATTTTATTTTTGTTATTATGGCCTTTCCTTTTCAATCTCAATATGCTATAAATTTCTAAACCTGTTCCAAAAATTCAATGCAACATGGCAACCTGGAGGTGTTCTGTACACTGTTGGTATACAGAAAGCCCCCAGAAATGTCACTTCCTGCTTGTGTGATTGGCTCACTGATTTCCCCAGAAGTCTGCACTAAGACACAAGTAAACTTTTAAGCATTCTCTGCAATAGACATGCTATTTCTGGTGAGATTCGTCCTAAGGGCTAACTACTTCTAAAGAGATTCAGACACTGCAGCGTTCCTCATTTGAACAATAAAAAATGCACTAGGTGGTTATATTGAAGGCTTACCCTCCCATTTAAGAATCAGTCTGGTAAGGACACGGGGGAAACAAATATAACAGAAAAGGGAAGAAATCTGCAACAAAGTTTCTTAGAATCTTGCAATGTACATTGATCACCTGGAGGGGACTGTTTATTTGGAGGGCCTGCCTGATAGGATGTAAACTGAAGGTTTAGGTAGACCCTTCATTACATAGATTTGTTAAACATAAAATAAATTGTATAGAGATTGTACAATCAGATTATGTATTTGCCAGCTTTAGATTGTTTTGTGCCTTGTCTACCTAGGGGACTACATTAAGGGTCCATTCACACCTAAATGCAGTGTGACTTAGCGCACTGGCTTTCATGCATTGAGGCGTGATGCAGTGCAAGAGATTAGGCAGCCCATTCAAATTGAATCTGCCTTAGAGCACCACAACGCACAAAAAAATTGGCCCTGTTGCATGTTTTATTTGCAACACACTAAAGCATTCACACGTATTGCAGTAATGTGCTTTTTACTGTAACATGGTAGTGTGAACGAGCCCTGAATAGATGACCTTCAACGTTTATGAGGGGGCATTCATCCAGGGTATTTCTACAGTGAAAGAGCAGTAGGGTGAGCAGGATTCCAGCTTTGCCCAATGCCAGTGAATAAATGCAGACTATTTTAAACTGGAAGCAAGCAGCAAGCCGACCATTGACATTCATTTACTACTCTGGCTGGAAGATGTGGACTGGATACTTTCTGGATTATTCCATGTTTTGGTAAGTGGTGGCTCATTTACCTGTTTGTATGAAGGATCTTATCAGTTAGGCCATACGTGTAAAGACATGGGGCAACCATGACTGTGGTGGGCCACCATCACCTCTAAAAAAATATTATAAGGCATATCACTGGCTCTGGAAAAAAAAAAAGAAAGGTTAGATGGTCGGCCTATGATGACAATTGTGATAGTGAGCAATGAGTCCATAAGAGTAAAAATCCCTCATACACAATTTTCGAGAGGTAAAGGCTGGGGTGCAAAGGATGATTTTTGAGGAAATTTCTGGAAACTGCTCAACAGGACGGCAACCTTTGATAAAATGTGGACTCCCTGGTTTGAACATCTCGTTTGATAGGCCCCTCTTTCAATTGTAGTCTTGACCCAAGACTCTTGGGGTACTGTTGATCAGTGTTTACCTTCTGGCGCACCACGTATGCCCTCCATCTTAGGTCCCATGACCCTTCCTTCCCCCCTCGGTCTCCACTTTCTTTTTGCCCTCATCTTGTCTGTCATTGTACTCTTGTTCTCGTAAACAATAAGTTAGAGTTTTGAGGCCAACCTGTGCTACCCATGCTGCCATGGAATGGAGTTGCTGCCAGGGAACTGTATATTTGACAGGTTTCTTCCACATGTTCTGGGTTGCTTTGCATTGTTGATATATAAGCGCTTACGCAAATGCTCAGTTACAATGTATGTGCTGTTCGTTGTTCTGTAAACTTCAATAAGAATGTATTGAAAGCTATAAATGTTAGAATTGGTTTATTATTGAGTAGGATTAGATGGATAGGGGTTACATACTACACCATAGTGTACCTCTTGATGCGTCCAACTGTGTCAGTAATTTGTAGAACTCATCTGGACGCTGACCAACTGGGAAATAAACATGTTGTTTCATCTCATTTGTGAACTGTTCTTTGCTCTAATTCCATTTTCTTGGTGACATATTCCTTAAAGAGAAAAATTCAGCTCCAAATTGATAAGAAACAGATTCTACCATCTGTGGGAATCTTTAGAGTATCTACAACAGCTGCTTTAGGATTCCTCATATAAATTACTTAATGTCTGTGTGTGAATATGGAGAAAAATATAAATAATGTGACATATAAAAGAAAATATTTAGACTGAAGTATTTACATTAACTACACTCGGTTATCAGAATCAGTGGTCATGTAGATGTCAAACAGTGTCTTTGACTTTGAATTTTGAACGCCACAAAAGGTCACCTTGCCCTGCTTGGGGTGTAATATAAACACATCTCAGTAGGATCTGCTGTGTCTAAGTAATGTACCGCAAGACAAGTCAAGCACAACGTCAGAACTGTCATCAACAATACAACATTGAAGTAAATGGAAATCTGCATTAGAGGTGCCTTTCAAACAACACCTGTCAACACTAGTCCTATAGATTTTTTAACTATAGTTGTCCTTTAAGAGCATGCAGTTGTGACAATGGGTGTGTATTACTGTGTCGTATTTTAAATGGAACTTTGGTTTACTTTGTTGCTTTTTTCCTCCTTTATTCATTACAGCAGTTATAGGGCAACATGTAGGGCATCATTTATAAAATAAATAGAAATTCCTATCTAGGGGCGCTAGTGCTGTGCAAATGGCAGCCACCTAGATAAATTAAGCCCATAGAGTCATGGCATCAAAGTGGTCCATCAAGTCTGCAACTTTTTTCTTATTTTTTACTTTTTGGTCTGAGTATAGATCTATGTCTGTTCCAAGCATTTTGAAATGCACTTATTGTTAATTGACTTTCTACCTCTGCTGTTATGTGGTTAATAATATGATAAATGATATGTTAGATAATCTTTTACAGGGGTATTCACAAAAGGGTGAAGAGTTTGCAGAAGGCAGGAGAAGTGAACAATCTAGGACAACATAGATGATTTGGAAAAATTCTCCTGCTCAATTTCCAGTTCAGCTATGGGATTGTTACCTTCTCCTGCCTTCTCCAAACTCTTCACCCTTTTGTGAATAACCCTGTTATTAGAGAAATGAGGGCAGGATTTATGCTGCATTAAATTGACATATATTGGAAGAGTCAGTAGGGGGCGCCAAATAGCAAGAGATGTGAGATCCTTTCACAAATCAGTTCCCAATTTGCATTTAGTTATAATGATTTTTGCATATTTCAAAAAAAGCAAGCATCATCTAATTCCATGTTTCTTGTGTAATTGGTTGTAGTTTGTGGTACATGAAAGTATTTCATTGGATACTCCAGCCAAAGTTTTTTTTTGGTATTTTTTCTTTATCGACGAAGTCTCAATATTTTTTCAGTGATTGCTTGAAATAGGCATAACCTGTTCAGCAGGATTCTGTCATCTACTTTGGCTCGGTTAAACTGTAGGTAAAACGTGACACCTTAGCTGAAAAAAGTTTCTTAAAAATTGGATGGGATGTCTTAAAGAATATCTAAACCCCAAAATAAAAATGTAATATATTGCAACTTACCTACCCTTAGATATGGTGTCTGCATTAGTTTTATTGTTTAAGCCTTGTCTTGCTTTATTTTCACCTGGTGATCCTGCCAGGAACACATTCCCTGTCCTAAAGTGACAACGCTCACTCACTGCACTATGGAGAAGCAGCATTGTCACCCTAGAACAAGGTTGCAAGGAACATCCCCCCTTCTTGGTTAGTACATGGAGCTAGCTAAGAATAATGCAACAGCTAACAGTGGAACAAAAACAGAGAGCACAGAACGTTATCAGCTTATCAGATTTCTGGCAGGGTCAGAACAGACATAACAGAACACACCAAAAGGGAGCAAATAAGGGAAAGTCAGTTATAGGATCTACGTATACTTCAAAGTGTAGTTCCACTTTTGCAGTCAAATTTGAGACAACCTCTCAATATGTCTGTTATGTGTTCATATTCACACAGCAAAACGAAAAATAATAATAATTTAAACAAAATTGCTTACCTTTTAGATGTTTTGTTAAATCAGGCAAAATGGCTGAATCCAGGTTTTTCTGAGCACCTTCACAGTGATCTGTCCTGAAAGTCTTAGGACCGAAATTTGAGGACCGTAAGAAGCATGTTTTAAATGTTTTAGGTAATACTATGTGAATGGGGACATGTAACAAATATAAAATAGGTGTTATCCCAATTTGGCTGCAAAAGTGGAAATACATTTTAGGCTCACCACACTCGTTCCAATCTGACTGTACAATCTCCTTCAGATCTACCAAAAACGATGTCATTGAAGGGCCTGGCTGTACAAAAGGGTTACAAATAATAACTTAAATTATATTACATCATTTTGTAAACTAAAGGAATTTTTATTATTAAAGCAATGTTTATATTTGATCTAAGCAGTAACATGTGTGGTGTGAGTGTACAATGAGATAGTCCCTTTCACAATAAAAATCTTTATGTGTGTGAAGAATCATATAGTATTTGAGGTGTCATCACCAGCAGGCTGTACATTTTTGTAAAGTCAGAAGGCGATGAGTAGTGCCAACCTTTGTATTTCCCCTCGTACAGGTTTCCTTTAAAGTAGAAGCAAAGCTACAAAATAAAAGGGCTCTATGAACTTTTAGCCATAATGTGCTACCATGCACAGCATATATATCGGCTGAAAATGGCACTTTTAGTATAATGCCGAAAGTGCAATTTTCCTGCCCATATATTGGCACATCTGTGATTTATTTCCTCCGCGCTGGGCGCTGCTCTGTGTCCCAGCGGGGAGGAGAGAAAGTGACAGCCGGCCGAGCGCTGCGGGAGGAGAGCGCTGTGAGCGACCGGTGTCTTTCCTCCCACACCGCTCAGCCTCCTATCACAATCTGGCAGAGCGGTGTGGGGGCGGAGACAGCCCGCGCTGTCACAGGAGGCTGGGCTCTCCTCCCTGCACTACTCGCTCAGCCTCCTGTGACAGCGTGTCAGAGAGGAGAGTGAAAGCAAACGCATCACTGATCGCTGAGTGTTTGTACATAATTGAGGACATGGTATGTTTACTATATCCTCAATTACGAATGAATGGGAAGTGATCTACATCAGGTCCCAGGTTCTGAATCTTTGGCTGCTCGAACTTTTGCTGATCCACAAAGCCGGGCCCCCCTTCCAAGTGGCACCCAGGGCATGTGCCATATGTGCCATGGCCTGGATACTCCACTAAGCAAACCTTTTGCTTACTATCCTTTAAAAATGACCCTGTCCCTTTTTAGAATGAGTTATTCATTACTACCTAACCTGGGCGGCACTCTACAGCCTATTCACCTTTCCTATTAAAAAAAACTAAACATAAAAAAACCCTCCTGCACTGATAATAATCCGTACAGTTTTAGTTATTTCCATTACCAAGTGATTGAAATAGGTATGGAAGTTAATGCAAAATTAGTTTCAACTGCTACTGCAGTAGTTTTGATTGACTGGTTGCTAGAAATTGGTGATGGACATTCCGGTAGCTGAAAGGTGATGGAAAGCTCCAAAACTGTCAAGCACAAGACTTTGTTAGTTGTGTTCTCAACATTCTCTAAAAATTGCCAGTTCTCCTAACTCCCAAAAGATGTATCACCGATTTCTTAGAGCACTGGCTCTGCTTCTTGGGAAGATAATCAGTGAATTCCATCATGTCCCCCATCCATGTGACATGTCCATCCCTCCGATGCAATGCTGAACATCCAAAATCTTGCCAGATGACACCCCAGAACAGTGCAGAAACATATTCTCATAATATTTCAGATGCTCAGCATTGCTTGGAATGGTGCCAGAAGGATGGAGACATCAACTTTATCTAGACACCATGAGGCGGAAGCCAGACTAAGGTAAGTGTATTTGTTAACTTTTCCCGCAAGATTTATTTTTAATAATGCTGCTATTTACAATCAGGGAGGAAGCTCTAATATATTAAGTGGACCTTGATTCTACTACAGGGTCCTCTTTAATAATAAAGGTACATTATAACAGTGTTTATGTCATTGTCGGTTGTTTTGTTCAAGCTTAATAAAAGAATATTTAATTCAATAAAGTTTTTGTAATTTTCGGTTTATTTTTCTTTTGTTCAGAAAGTTATCTGTGATTCGTTTTGAAAGTTCTTTTATAAAAGGTATTGATGTTGTTGCTATGTATGTTCAAGCTTACCATCTCCTCCACAAACCATATGCCTTCCACCCCCTTCTAGCTAATTTTATCAGCTATTTTTAAAATCATAAAAATCCCAAAAACTTACCTTATTGGAAGGTGGACTTAGGTGAGTAAAAGTCAGATTTGGAAAGGGTTTTTAACATATAAAAAAGGCTCTAAATGGGTGAAATGGAGGTGGAAGTTCAGGATAGGAGGGGTGGCAGAATTTGGCAAGAGATGGGCTTTAATAAAAAAATATTTAACTCAAAAAGTGGAATAGTTATTAGACCTGAGGACCTAGCAACCTGACTATTTCTAACAACTGCTAAGTGCAGTAACCTACAGCAAACAATAAGTATCCACTCTGTTAAAGTCAAGATGGATTCTAATTGACTTCGGTGGGTTACTACACTTGAGGATTAGCACTTAAAGTCTTGACCTAATCTAAAAAGTGTCTATGGTAATATAAATGCTGTGCCTGCAAGTACCCGTATTAGCGTCCAAACCCATTACTAAGTCTCCTTGCTGCCCCTTGTATCCAAGGGATCAGCACCCAGGGCCTCAAGTCAAGATTAAGCCCTGCCACTAATCCCTGTCTTCTGCTCTGAAAACAACCCACTAAGGCTCTGGAATTTGGCAACTGAATGATATGGGGTGGGGCTAAATCCCAAAAGGGGTGGGAATGAATACTGACTTCAAGAAAGGTCAGGGCTTGTGTACAGGCTTGACTTAGGATCCAGGTCTAGCCTCCAAGTTCCACAGAAACTGATTTTAGGACTAGCAAAGGTCACATTTAAGGCCAAGTCAGGATCACATTAAGAATACAAACTCCCTAAATGAAGCTGTTAGTGACAGTTGGGGACAGGCTACATGACATTGAGCTAGTGGCAGCTGGTGAGAAACCAGCAGAGAGGCAGTTGATAGCAAAAGTTTTCTTTGATGCAGTTAGACCACAACAGCAAGAGTTGCTTCCCGTGGAGCCATCCTAAAATATAAAATAGGATAAAATAACACATTTCAGTCAATTGGAATGTATAGAAAGCTTTACCATTTATATCAGATTCTTAACCACAGACAAATGGGTTTAGAACACTGAATCCATTGTGGAGTCATGCTGGAATGCAACAAATTGAAAATAATAATACCATCGAAATAATCTTCTCTTTATTTCCCATGAAACATCACACTTTACATCGTCTTGCACATTTCACCAAACTCCCTCTCCAAAATAATTGTTTAAAGTGGATCATTTACTGCCATTTAGCGATTCGAGCTGGAAGGTGAAATAAGCGTACTAAAATTTCAAGCCCACACAAACTTTTTTTTTCTTTTTCCTGCAGCACATGAAGCCAAAAACTTAGGCCTTCCTATAAGTAAATTTAAGGACTCTGAAGCTGAGAAATTAGATTTATTAATATGCGTACTATGAACACGAGCTATATATATATATTAGTTTTTTTCCCCCCAGCTAACCATTACATTTTGAGCTCCTTTGGGGAAACAGGGCTGGATGTGACTGGATCTAGGTGTAAAGTGATGCTTAATACCAGTGCTATAAAAATACAGAAAATAAATAACTAAAAACCTTGAGTGAATGGAAACCGTGCCCTCAAACAAGAACTTGAAGGAGAATGACTGCAGAAAGCACCTTCCCCTGTGATCCCTCTGTAGAGAATGTCCCATGTGACTCCTGCCATCCAATTGTGAGCTTTTAAAGGCATGCAAAGCTCTATTAATGCTCCACAAAGAGCTTAGATCGCTCCTAAATGCATAGCATGTATACAGGGCTTAAAGTAACCACTTTTATGGTTTACAAACACAAGGTTGAAAATGACAGAGTACAGTAGGCACGCTAAGGCTACATTCACACTTCTGCATTTTAGTACACTGTGTTTTAAGAAAACCCTGCTTCCTTAGTGTGGCTTGCAATGAAACACAACTTTCATAGGTGTGAATGGTAAAAGGCATCTAGAACCGGTCTAAAATATATCACACTATAATTACATTTTAGAAACTCAGGGGTATTAATGTAATCTGCTTCTTCTTCACATAAAGTGAACCTGTGCTCAGGATATGGACATTCAAGTATTACATTTTCTGAATAAGCTTTACAAAAAGCTCTAACTAACCTATGTAGTTGCAGGCACTATAGAACAATTCATTCTCAAAGTTCACATCAAAAGCACCAAAGTCATGCATGTCATTTAGGCTCATTATCTAAAGGAGTTGAGAATCTTCACACAATAAATTGTGGAAAAATTCCTGTTTTCTTTATTTCATCTGCACATGATTAGAAAATGGAAGTGAATATTCACACGATTTATTGTGTGATGATTCTCAATTCCTTTTTCTAAATCAGCCTCATTTTTTCAGCAGCCCAGCTCCCCCTCCTGCCTCTTCCCAGCAGTGACACAACAGCTCATCTCCCTCTGCTCCCCCACCAAACAGTGACTTAACAGCTCAGCTCACCCTACTCTCCCTCCAAACAGTGACTCAGCAGCTCAACTCACCCTGCTACCCTCTCCCAGGAATGACTTAGCAGCTCAGCTCACCCTACTCCCCTTCCATCAGCGACACAACAGCCCAGCTCACTCTACTCCCCTTTCCCGGCACTGACTCAGCAGCTCAGCTCCCCCCCTCCCAACAATGACTCACTGCAATCTAATTGCAGAGGGCAATACAAAAAAAAGCTAATTTTCTCTTCCTTTTGGAATGACTATCTGATAAATGCAACTGTGTGCATAAACATATTTTAGCTGTAGATAACACTGTCTATTTGGATTTGAGAGATCATTTAGTGTGGACCTATTATTAAAATATTGCAGTTCTTGTGCATCAGTATCAGCGTTACCAGATAACTTTATATTTTTGAGCAAAAGAGAAGTCCTTTCTAGCTATTGGTAAAAAAATGCTTCTCTGAGTTCTCACATCTCTTGATGCATAGACAGAGATGTCTTGATCTCTCAGGTTATGTGCAGCATTGTAGGTGTTACACATCCCAAACTGTCTGCATCGTTCCGGCCGACCTTATCAGGGAGAGAAGAGAAGCAACAAAAAGCAAAACCAGCTTATGTAATGAGAAAGATGGCCGCCCCTTGAACATATAGAACCAGCAGATAGAAACAATAATAAACTGTGGCAAGAGTAACACTATTGTGGAAGGGGCCCCTTTAAGGGAACCTTGATGTCGCAACTGATCTGGGTCTCAGTGAACCAGAGACTGAGTTCTTCACCCAGGAGGAGATCATCAGGACTGCCTGTGCAGGACTACATATCTCAGAATACTGTGGGGGCAGGGAAAAAGGCACTCTGGTTGTGGAGGGACGTCTGGCGGCATTCCCCGGGTGGAGGTTGAGAGACCAGGATGTGTGTGCAGCTATTGCAAACCAGAGGGTTACTGTGCCTGCACCCGTTATCCCTACATACCCTGTCCCGCGGCAGAGAGAGAAGGAGAGAGAGAGGATTGTGATACTGGATGAGGTGATCGAGCGGGTCGACCAGAGCGATGTCTGAGACCACTGTCCTGTCACTGTGAACGGGAGTCGGGCCGAAACGAGGAGACGACATATTGGATGAGTGGGATTTCTTCTACCAGCAGGGCCTGCTGACCTGTCTCTACATCGTGGGTTGATCTCCCTGGATGTGTAACTCCCTCCTGGTTGGGTGAGAGGCCTTGGTCCTGCGCGTATTGATTGCACTTAGCACCGACTTCCACATTTCTTACATTGGGCCCCACTGTTGGCTAGCCGAAGATAAGACCACTGGCCAGTTGTTTAGGTACCCGGGGACATGGGGTGGGGACTGAGATAAGGTTCAGTATAACCACTTATTCTGTGTAAGGAGCCTGTTGCCAGTACATTCATTACTGGTGCACAGTCATCTGCACAGCTGATTGAAATCTATTGTTTGAAGTATCTTGCTTTATGAAGTACTCCATTGTTTGTCTGTTGGTGCTGATATCTGACATTCTATGTTCAGTAAAACTTCTTAAACCAACTCAAGGTGTGCTGGTGTGCTGTGGATCCATAGCAGAGCTTTCTTGTAGAGGAAAGACAGGGAGACCCGTTATTTCAGCTTATTGTAGATCACCCCTTCAGAGCCACCGGTAGTGTTATCCTATATTGGGATAGCGCTGACTGGGGAAGGGGGAGCGCTACACAAGACAGATCTTTTTTATATTTATAAATCTGATGATATCATAAGATTTTTTTTCTTGCGTATGCAACAAGCATATTCAAAAATGTGAACTTCCAAATTAGAATGTGTTATGTGCACAGTTTGCAGATAATGGAGAGTGCATTACCTTGCTGGGTCTGTGTGTTTGTGGAGACATACACAGCATACTAGCACACACAAAGGTGGTTCCATAGATCCCTGCAAGGGAAAGGAGCCGCCCTAAAACAGGATATCAGGGACAATGCTCAGGGCACCAGCTGATTCTGTAGTGAACTAAAACGTTTAAACATCAAGGAGCAGAATTTAATGTAAGTAATTGAATCAGCATTTTAATAGCTTAAACACCTTTTGACTTTGATATCACTTGAACTCATTTGTATTAGGATTTTAAACACTCACCTAATAATTCTTTTTTTAATGAATACAAAATATTTGTTTCTATTTTTCTATGGACACTTTTACATGTCTGACCCACATAATACATTAAACCTGTTATTAAAAAAAAACCTTAATAAGCAAAACTATTAAACCTAACTGAAGCCCTGCACCAATTTTCTCTTTATAATCCTGTAGCACCATATGTGATGATCTTGCTTGAACATACCCTAAAATTATTTTTTTCTCCTAGTGGGAATGCACTTTATTTGTCTCCCACCCCAGTGCTCTATGCTGGCATAACTGTGATAAAGCCACACTCCTCATCACAAGTGTCCATCCCTACTCACAGTGCTGAGGGAGAGAAGAGTTGTGTCTGACCCGGTCTGAGTGCAGTTGGTACAATGACTGTCTCACCACATATCTCTTTCCATGGCTACAGTTGGTCTTAAAATATTCCTCTGGGTAAGAATTTGGGTAAGAGACATCCTTTATAAATTAGTATTTTACTATAGTATGCTGCCCACTACCGATGGATATATATATTTGGTATAATTTAGTAATAGAGTTAAGAATATTTATTAAATTGTGCTACTATCGACAATTATCCAATCATGTGAAAAGCTGCTTTACTGCT
>NW_017306331.1:2158930-2168497 GCF_000935625.1 Nanorana parkeri | reverse complement strand
GGGGGTAAATCTCTGAATACAGTCACTTAAAGGCATTATTTAAACTGGGGCTCGCTAGAATGACAAAAATTGGCAACAATTTTATAAAAAAGGGACAAAACTTGCAATCTGACCAATTCTTGTGTATACATCATGGTGATCAAATGTTGGAATAAAAAAATATATGAGTGTGCGCTTTGGCCAAAATGTTTCTATCTAGCTACAGTCATGTCTTTTTTTATATTATTATTTTATTATTATTAGTATTAGTAGCATGAGTGCCCAATGTGGAAGAACAAAGTATTTAACAAAACTTTCCACTGCTGGATGTATCAAACCTGAATAAAAACGAAGAAGACCATTCGACTTACTGATTATGACTTTCATCTGCCAGGACATCTGGTACTGGGATGGTTGCTGTAGAGGCATCCTGACTAGAAAAGATATTCCGTATTTGTGCTATTTAAAGGAGCCAATTAGGCTGCCCCCCAGTTTTCCCCTATGACAGTGCACAGAGGGTCCAGGCTGCCCCCTGACACCCCTCCAGAGAAGACATGACTGGAGCTGCTTTCCATTAGTATTATGGGAGCCTGTACAGCAAGTGAGGGCTTTAATCAGGGAAGCAGAGCTGATTGTCTGCTCTCTGTTCTCCCTCTGGTCTCCCTCACTGGAGGGATTTATGTTTCACCAGCATGGCTGCAACTGATACCACCTCACAGCATTCTTGCACCAGTAAAGTGATTTCTTGAAAGAACTAGTCATACCTGTTTTAGTTTGAAAAGAAATAGAAATACATTTTCTAGATTGAGGGGCTGTTTCTGTCTTTCCGACCGTGACTGTCTGCTATGGGAGAGGCTGAGAAACACACAGAGGCGATGGAGCCACAGACTGCAGGCTCTTTGCGCCTTAAAGGAGCTCATTACTTTTTGTCATCATTTTACCTGCTTATAAAATGTAAAGGAAAAAAAAATGTCCATTTTAAAAAGCTTGCATTATAGCCAATCTCTGTTTCCCCCGCACTCCAAGGGTTAACTGCTCATATTGGGCAGTGATCACTAAATGGCAGACTACGGTCCGGACAAAGACCAAGTGGCAATTCTGTCTGGACCATGGTCACTGACCTGCATTAGGTTAAGGCTGACCGACAGTGGATACGCCAGCTTTCAAGCTGGCGTTTCCACTGCCACCCATAACCCAGTGTAGGCCCTCCCTCGCTTTCAGTCATTGCTTGCAAGGGCCACTGGCTTCCTTACAACCAATTACATCAGGCAGGGCCAGATCCTCAACTACAAGTGATGTGGGCGGCTACACAGCCACCCACATCACTATCACTTGTACTAGTCCCTATTGCGCCGACCTCTCCCCCCTGCATCCCCTGCCGCTCCTCGGGGGGCCAAGGACCAGAACACAGTGTCAGGATTAAGAGCAGAAGCAGACCTGTTCTCAGCGCTTCATGCTTTAGCTGTCAGAAGCCGGCTGAAGTGCTGGGTATACAGATCATCAAGCACATGCTTCAGTGTCTGTGTTGGAGGTACAGGGGAGACATCATGGTCTAACTGACCGCTGACATCTCCATAAACCTGTCACCTCCAAATGCTGTCACATAAGGGCTTGTTATCCCCTTTGTGATAGCAAAAGTTAGGTGAACATTTTAAAAAAAAAGGTGAAAAAAGGAAAAATAAAATAAATAAAAAATTAAAAAATTAAAATGGTGATTAAAAAAAACCTTGGCTCGGCTCGGCTGTTAATTAACAACCCCTGATCTAGGGTACTAGGGTACTCATGTAAGGGATTTTTATTTACCTAATCCCCTCTTCCCTGGCAGTCAGAGCTCTCCTTGTCTCCCCTACACTCTGGCTGTGAGCTGCCCTCTCCGGCATCCTCATGTAAAATGCAGCGCTATGGACCCTTTATTGCACTTCATAATGTCAGTGGGTCTCTGAATGCTGAAGCATAGGAAAAAGCTGCGTGCGTGGGTCTTTGCACCTATGGGAGTGGGGATCAGGTAACTAAAATTCCTATACGCAACTCTCCCCAGCAAGTAGTAAACCCTTGCAGTAAAGAGGCAGCCCCATTGCAAAGGTTTTTTTTTTATTTTCATGGAAATAGGCTTTAAAGCCCAACGCCAGGGAATGTAAATGTTTTCTCTTTAGCCGCACTGCGCGGGTTAACTGCGCATTTATGCCTAGGGGACAGGAAAGACCTTTTTTATTGACCTGATCCCCTCTGGCCTGCTAGGTTGGTTCCTGCAGACTCTTCTCCCCTTTACCCCAGAGATCTAAAGACCACTGACGTCATAAATTACAATGCAGGTTCCATAGACCTGCATTATATGTGAGGATGCAAAGGGACAGTCCAGTGGCAGAGCAGTGGGAAGGAGAGCACAGACTGTCCCCTAGGCATAAACAAACAGTTCATTCTGCAGTTAAAATTGCCGCCTGACACAGCGCTTCAAGAAATTGGTGTTATTTGAGATTTGTATTGTACTGGATTGCATTGTAAGCAATGCCTGTCCTAGTCTGCATCCATCGTGGGGCATTGGACCAGTACTCACTATGCAGTACCTGCCCTTGCCTGCATCCATCCTGGGACATTGGACCAGTCGTCACTATGCAATGCCTGCCCTAGCCTGCATCCATCCTGAGACATTAGACCAGTAGTTGCTATGCAATGTCTGCCCTGGCTTGCATCCACCCTGAGACACTGGACCAGTAGTCACTATGCAATGCCTGCCCTAGCCTGCATCCACCCTGGGACATTGGACCAGTAGTCACTATGCAATGTCTGCCCTGGCCTGCATCCACCCTGAGACACTGGACGCATAGTCACTATGCAATGCCTGCCCTAGCCTGCATCCACCCTGGGACATTGGACCAGTAGTCACTATGCAATGTCTGCCCTAGCCTGCATCCATCCTGAGACATTGGACCAGTAGAGTCACTATACAATGCCTGCCCTAGCCTGCATCCATCATGGGACATTGGACCAGTAGAGTCACTATACATCCAGTTATAAAGTGCTTCTTCCTCTCTCCAAACTTCAGCCGTGCTCTCTAGCCGCCTCTCGGATATAGGCCTATTTTCTGAGTTGTTGGATTTCCAGAACTGTCACACGATACTGATCCATTAATCTTTCCAGCTGAGAGATTTTATGCAGAACTTGCAACCAGCTGCGTTTTTCAGCAGTTCGGTTTAAATCGGAGCAGACTCCGGTTACAGGCTGCAGTCTCCTGGCAAAGCCTTGCTGGTCTGAAGCCACACATGAGACCGGGAGCTCACAAACAGCGCTCTGCAGCCACAAACACGGATTAAATTGCCCTGTCATTAAACCATTCTAAAAAGAAATATGTAACAAGGAGATTTTCACAATCCATCACAATCTTCAGCAAAAAAATCAATGCTGTACCATTCTGAGACACACTAGACCTATGCAAATGTTTGTTCCTCATTAGACAGACTGCACATTTTTTACACTGTTTACAGCACTCCTTGTTATCTTAAGACAGAAATGTTTACATATTTCTACATTATTCCTACTGGCTGTTCTCTTCCTGTGCCAGCAAATGTTCACTGCAGTTCCCTCTGTGAGCATGAGGTGGCAGTGCTGAGCTTGAATAAATATTCAACTAGAGTGAGATTTGCCCAAACTGATGTCAGTGTTTCAGAAATGATTTCCTTTGTTTTATATCTATATCTGTATCTATATCTATATATCTATATTTTTTGGTATAGTGTAGAGTAGGAAAGAAATGAAATCCTAGCGTAACCCTGTGAAACCATCATTAAGTGCTGAAAATCTCTCCTAGACAGTTGTCACCGACACAAGTGTCCACATTAGAAGAATTATCCTTTATTCCTATTCCAGTGACAACTCAATGTTTTAGATTTCCCCTCCCATTCATTCCAATGGTCAAGTGGAGTCAAGTTCTTAAACCTTGCAATGGGGCTACCCCCGCACTGAAAGGGTTTGGTGTTCAGCGATCCTCTGAGCCGACTTGCTCTTAGACCGGCCCCTGGAGCAGTGGCGGCTCTAGAGTTTGCGAGGCCTTAGGCAAAACTTAAACATGAGGCCCCACTTAGGCCCATAATGGAAAAAAATGCAAGCGATAAAAAAGAAAGGTATGAAACGTATATATTAGGGCATTCTTTAAATCCTATGAACTATGAGTTCACAGTTTCTTGAATTTTGTCAGGTCAGGTGCAAGACTTTACCCAATCACAGCACAGTACACTGTGAGAGCCATGATTGGGCAAAGTAATGATGACCTTGCCCAATCATGGCTCACGCAGCCAAGTCCTGTCAGGTGGCAGACAAATGTAAACAGTTGGGTGGAGCTAACGGTTGTGTCATCGCTAGCTCTGCCCAATTGTTTATATTTTGCCGCCATCTTGAGTGGATTGACCGAGAAAACGGATGAGCTCTCAGCCCTGTCGCTGTGCTGTCAAACTAAGAGTCTCGCTTTGACAGCGACAGGGCTGAGAGCTCATAATCTTACCTGGCTTGCAGGTAATGTGCAGACCTGGTAAATTAGGCGGCCGCGAGGCCCTCGGGACCGCGAGGCCTAAGGCGACCGCCTAATTTGCCTAATTAGAGAGCCGCCTCTGCCCTGGAGCCTCTCTCCCCCTCCGCTGCAGTGGTCTAAGGCTCCTTGATTTCCCACATTTTACACAGTATATAGCAGTGGTGGCGAACCTTGGCACTCCAGCTGTTTTGGAACTACAAGTCCCATGAGGCATTGACAGCCACAGACATAACTCCCAGAGGCAGATGCATGTTGGGATTTGTAGTTTTGGCACAGCTACAGTGCCACGGTTCGCCACCACTGGTATATAGGATGTGAGGACGCTGAGGGACATACCATTGCTGCGGAGGAGGAGGATACAGGCTTCAGGGACTGGAATAGCACCCAGCCGGATCGCCAGTTTGGGTGAGTATTACTTTTTTTATCACCTAAACAAAATGGAACACTTGACCCTTGCATTGGAGGGGTTGCCCCTCTGCAAGGGCTAAGACCACTTTTGTCCACAGATCTGCTTGTATAACACCATTGTTTTCCCGATGACAGCCGGGTGATCGTGTCAGAGAGAGGGAGCCATGGCTTCGTTTAGCGGGGGTCGTGACGGCGCCCCCCCTCAGTCCTGCGCCCGGGACAAGTGCCCCCCCTGCCCCCCGGTTGTTACGCCACAATCAACATACAATTAACATTTTTTTTTTGTTCCTTCCCGCTACACTTGCCTGGTGGCCTGTGTGTATACACCTAAGCTCTCCTATTCTGCAATAGGCCAGACTGAGTGAAATTTTGATGTTTTATTAACAAAACAGGGTGGGGTGAAACTGGTAAAAGAACATAGAAACATACAATCAGTATATACATGTAGCATGTAAATATAGTGTCAGCTCACAAAAACAGAAAGAAACAAGTCCATTCATACCAGCGATACTGGAGGGGTTTTGGCTCTTTCCTCCAGACACATGCTGCAGATGGCAGTGGATTCCTTTTCTTCTTTCTTAAATGGAACCTGAACGCCCAAGATGCTCTTGTTTCCTTCTCTTTGGGCAGAGGGATGTTAGGAGATTTATTAAAGGAATACAGTCTAGGCTGCTATAAACAGAAATGTTTCCTTTTCAGCTCCATCTTGTGGCTGATTTTGATACTGCAGGTATGTATTTCTTCATGCCGGAGGCAGAACAGGAGTGTACTACAATTTATTTATTTTTCTTTTGCCTCAAAATACACTTTAAAGTGCACCTATGCATGGCTCATACTGAACAAAGTAATAAGTACACTCTATTGAATATTGTATAAGGCTTGAGTTACATGTGCCCAATTCTGCGGTTTGCCCACCAGTGGAGTCAAGGAGTGGCTGTACAAAAAACACATTCTGGAACTCATAAAGAGTGTCATAGATCCTCTTTAGAAATCTGTCACAAGACAAATGGCAGAATTTGCAACAATTTCTTGTACATGTCAGTAAGGTGTAGATACCATATCACAACTCTGACGGAACTGGCGCAAGCATCCCTCCTGTGACATAGCAAAGTTTTAACGTTTTACAGTCAGATAAGCTATTTGGAGAATTTGAGAAAGGAATAGAAACGTATCAAATATCTGTTCCAGAGAAACCTCAAGACACATTTTTTCGCAAAGATGAAACTCCCAAATACAACTGCGAGACAATAAACAAATGACTCCAGTATGGAAGAGGTCTCATTTGCCTCCACTTTCCTTATCACTGATATGGCGGCATTTCTTTATTGCAACAATATCACCCAAAAAGTAAATGTGTTATAAATAAGAACTACTTGAATTTGTTGCACAGGTACTAAGAATTAAAATGTTGGCCCAAGGCTTGCAACTACATACACACCGCCACCATCAAAAATGCCTCATTCAATCGCCCCCATAGGACTTTGTGGCTGACAAAACTGCTTGGTTTTTTTTCCCGTTTCTTCTACAACATACATTACTGTAGACTGGAAAGTCTGATCTTGGGACGGCAGCTGCAGAAGCTATCTGTGAAAGAGTTAAAGTTCTTGTAGTAAGAGACAGCCATAGAGAAGATATATTTGCAACAGCTGGTAAATCATAGGGGGTATGTTATTGTGCAAGGTGATCCAGCTCCCATTCATTCGGGGAGAGCAGGCCTCCCATTGCAGGGATGTAACTCTATGCTATGCCCAGGAGCACATTTTTCTGCATCTAAAATATAATACAATTACAGGGGTCGTATACAAACTTGAATACCAAAAAGTAGCTTGAGCTGTTTAGTGACCCCCAGGACCCTTACATTGCCATTGGGTTTTCTATAGAGGAACACACCATGAAAAGATACAGTAAGCTCAATTCACTAAGTTGGATGAGTTATTTTACCTCCCTTCTTTATGTTACCTCATGATAATATTACTTCGAAATATTTTAAAGTAAATCAAAACCCTTCCTGGAGACATTTTATTTTTTAAAGCACTGAGTGTCATAAACAATTCACATTCGTTTACATAAAACATTGTTTTCATGTTTTTTTAATCCTATCTTCATCCCAGTGTTACTGATCTCCTCCAGTCTCTTTCAATCATTTTCTATCTGCATGCAACTCACTCCAGAATCGGCTGCATATTATTGCTCTGAATGGGATTCCAGATAGTAACAACATTGAACCATGCCCAAGCAATTTGTGTCTGCACGGCCACTTGTGATAGGGTGGCAACACAAGAGCACAACTGCGAGAGAGTTGTCAGCCTGTCCAGGAAGTGTCTAAACAAGGACCCTTATGGTAGAATCACCAGATATAATTTTAATGAAAGCTGCTGCTCTGTTCCAAATGCTGCTTTATGCATGGACATACCTTCTTTAGAATTTGATCTGTCCGGGCAATATTGTCACCTGCTGAATTAGCACAATACACAGACAGCTTAACTCTCCAATAAGACACAGAAGTTTAATCAATTCGTTTTACTTCTCCAAGTATAGTACAAAAGATGATTTTTACAGTGTTTTGAAGTGTAAAAAAGACAATAATTATTCCAGCAAAGTATCTGTAATGGAGGCTAAAGACTATACTAAGGGAACAGTGAGAAAGAAGAAAGGGTCTATCTATAGACTAAACCATGAAACTCTGAATAGGAGGGGGGAACAGAGCGGCATACCATATAAACATGATAACAAATTTAATGGTGCTAATTTACCATGAGATGTCAATAGATCCCAAAACATAATAACATAAAATAATACAACGCAATATAATGGCTACCCCAGCAAAATATGTACAGGTGGGACACTACAGCTACAGAAATAAAAGGAGTAAAAGCGAATTTTGGCTATAAAATTCATGATTTCAGATAGTAACCTCAAGCTTCAAAGATGACAAAGCCTATGTGTTTCATAACTGGATGTGTGTAATGTATCTTTATTTCATTATCACACTGTTTACTTTAGTAAGTTTAACAAGAGAAGCCCATTGTATTGATGCAATTGTGTTTGGACCTAGTACAATGTAACCTGCATTGCTCTTCCTGATGGCTGTATGAGGGTCTTTAATCTCAATAGAGATGTCCTATCTCCAGGTGAGCCAAAGGTAAATTACCTGTCAATCCACACTACAGCAAGTGCAGGGACACACAATGGACGGGAGAGGCAGCTAGAGAAAAGTAGGTGCAATTACTTATTATCACCTAGTGGGTCTCATATGGCTTATATATTCACATCAATGGGTCAAAGTATTCTTGTACATCTTATGATATCCACGGGCAGAAATCCAATTTCCAATGTGTGGAAATTTTTAAGAGTTGATGAGCGCCATTTCACAGTTATGAGCCCACTCACTCTAGCTCCCATTCAAATCATGCCTCCACTCTGTCATTCCTCCTCCAGCTCTGTCTCTGTGCAGACCCTCAGAGATCTTCTTAATGAAGCAGGCTTTAGCTCCTGCAAAATGTGTAGAGAGAGAATTATCCTCATCTTACTGTTACACTCATAGCAACCAAGAGTGAAGAACAGAGGAAATTAATAAGTATTGTATATGGAGAAATATTTGGTGGTCCGTGCTACATTTGAGGATAGATGATGCCACTGAGGTGGTTGTGTAACATAATTATTCTCTTGGTACATTCTATGTGAACAGTATATATTGACAGAAATGAGAATTGTATAGTGTATACTATTTTTGAATTTGTTGGAGATATTTAAATAATACGTTTTATTTAGGTATCGGTACCTAAAAAGTCCGGCAAATTCTTTTTAACAATATTTCCTTGTAATTATTGGCCATAGATTTTTCCCCATCAGTAGAAATACAGTTATCCCATAATCCCAAGATTAATTCCACAATAACAAATGTTATTCAAATGGTAATGGATATATGATTGCATTCTTGTTCGGTCTGACTACATATTAACACAAAAGGATGTTCAACCCCTTGTAGGTTCTGCCATGAAAAAATGGAGCCAAGAAATTCCAATTTTCTATATAGGCAGTTTTACAACTTGATATACATGTCATTTTCCTG
This sequence comes from Nanorana parkeri, assembly GCF_000935625.1. Classification (NCBI taxonomy): domain Eukaryota; kingdom Metazoa; phylum Chordata; class Amphibia; order Anura; family Dicroglossidae; genus Nanorana; species Nanorana parkeri. Next base: position 2,159,516 of record NW_017306331.1, on the reverse strand, counting down.
GAGTTGTTGAAGTATTGTTCTTACATAACAGCAATGGGAGTAGAGTTCTGGGACGAAGATTAGAGGGTTATTAAAATGATCTGTGACTAAGAGAAGATCCATAAGACATTGCTCACAAAGATTTCAAAGACAAAAAAGTGCTCAAATATCCGAAGGGAAAAAACAAATATTCATAGTGTCTATCCTGAATACTGAATGCCATTCTCTTTCCATTACTCTCCTTAGTAAAAGTTTCTCAAATATATATTACAAAGAGTTTGGTTATTAGGTTCTTTCTCTAAGTTTGCTTAGTATGTGATAATTGATGCAAGGGGAAGACTTCCCTACTTTTTCTAAAAAGAACCTAACACCTGCTTCTGTGGTGGTAGTCAAGCAATAGGGATGAACAGAATACAAGTTACACCATTCACCGAACATACTTGTCAGCAGGCCCGGATTTCCCACAAGGCCACCAAGGCCCGGCCTCGGGGCGGCAGAGCGCAGAGGGCGGCAGCGGTGACCTTGTGGGAAGTTGCGGGCTCCGGTGTAAGGTGTCCGCCGGCCGCAAACTACGGAGCCGGTGGGCGGAGCCTCGGGCCGCCCCGTC
>NW_017306331.1:2150066-2158898 GCF_000935625.1 Nanorana parkeri | reverse complement strand
CCCCCCCCCGCCATCTGGTTGTCATTTTCAATTGATGGGGAGGGGGGGTTGGCGGCACGGGGGGGCGTATTGTGGAACCTGGCCTTGGGGTGGCAGAGGGAGTAAATCCGGCCCTGCTTGTCAGACAGAATTGTCCTGAGTATTCTAGTCAATGATAGATAGTCCTATCAGGATGGAAACCAACCAACTTAGAGATCTATATAAAGGCTAAAACCTAGGTGTGAAGTGGAGGATAAAAGGAGTAGTTACTTCAGTTGGAGTACTGGAATCTGAAATGTAGTATTCAAAGATTGATCAGTGATGCTTCCAATAGTACCAGAATTCAGGAACTACCACAAACATGTTTTCTTTGACAGCAGTGAAGACTTCAAAGGTGGAAAGACTCAGCGGAAAGAAAGATGTCTACCTGACACCTTTCTTGCTATCCTTGACTGTAGAGTTTCACAGCTTTTGAAGAGGATTGTCAACAAAATGTTTACTTATTGCACAATACAGAAAAAGGTTTTAAGTCAGCTAATGTTTGAACAATTCTTTAGTGAGCCTCACTTGATCTACCTTCTTAAGCCCAACAACATACTGTATGAGTAGTGTCTGGCTGATTAGGACCACACAAGTCTTACACCGAAAGTATTTGTATTCCTGAACTATTTTCTGTTTATTACACAAATACACCAAAACATACATGATGCAGGGACCATTTTACTCAGCTAAACATTTATTACTTTCTAAAATGCATTGAGAGAAAAGAGCTACTGGAGCTTCATTGTTCCAGTCCAGTTCTGATGTTCAAGTGTAGAAAGGAAATATAGATTGTCCCACATATAGAGTTGCTTTGTGGACACAAATTGGCTGAAGTGACCCTGCCTCCTCAGTAGAAAAATGTAAGTGTGGACAGCCTGTTAAAGAAGCAGATTAGGGGCCTCTTCATACCCATGCATCCCAGTAACATGTGCATTACTGCAATGCATTGTACAGTGCCATTTCTTTTTAATGGCACCCCAGAACCGTAAGGCAACACATCACTGTTGCAGCACACCACAACACATGATAAAGCACTACAACGTGTTGTGATGCACTGCATCAGTAGAAAAGGTTGAAGTACATTTTTTTTTTTTTTTGTCTGTTCTAGTGGATTAATTTGAATGGGTTGCTCTAATGCAATGCACATTAACGTATGTGTTAATGAGTGTACGTTAAATCAATACACCAGGATGAAAAGGTTTAAAGGAAGGGGTCTCACCTGTCCAGCAGGTGGCAAGCCATATCTTTGTTTACTTCAAGAGATCCTGTTGCCACCCGCTGTTATGTATTTTTATATCTTGGTCATTTTCACTATAGCAGCTTCATATTACACTGTTATGTAGATTTATTTAACACATTCTATTTAATTTAATTTTTGCAATGTCTATATATTTTGTAATGTAAAATATTCAGATAAATATTTACCTGCGTGGTGGGTGGCAACTCGACTTCCTTCAAGAGATAGCGGCGCTGTTTCATTAGACTTTTCTGAGTGAGTCAGATTACTGTGCTGAATGGCGTCTACGTCACTACAAGACACAGTAGAGGTATAGAAGCTGGTGGGAGGAATCACAGCATGTGTTATACACTGAATAAATTCAATTAATCTGCGCTCCTAACTACATAAAAATGAATGAAACTAAATTGAACTGAATAGCTGCAGGTGCTCTAATGATGTATATCATTCAATAGTATAATAGCGATGTGACGCGATCTCAGGTCCCAGCCGTTAGTAGTGTGTATCCAGAGCCCAATCAGGGTTTTATGTACCACTCATGAAGGAGATAATGGACCATGACGTCCGCTCTTCTGCCTCCCAGCAAGGGGCACGCACACTGGTCCCCGGCACAGGAAGTGAAGAGGACGCGCATGCTGATGTCACGCTGCAGGGAGGAGCGTGAAAAGACACAGAACGAAGATGCTGGCAGACCATCTAACACATATGGCCTTTTTTGGAGTCTGGTGAGTGGTGAGAGGAACACCCTTTGATTAAGCGTCTGTGGTGGACTTTTTTAAACATCTTTTCTGGAATTTTTACACATTATATTTATATTATAATTTTTGTTTAAAGAATTTGACTTTTTTATGTTCAACTGGTTTTAAGGAGCTTGCATTTAAATTTGGGAAAAATTGGTGTTAGTATTGCACATTGACACTTTATTTGAGGTTATCTAATTGTTGAGTGTGGGGGAGCACAGTGCACTTGACACATTATATGTGTGATACACTATCCAACACAGATCAGATCCCCAGACCAAAGGACCACAGAAAGCTAATATAAAGACAAATTAAAGTACTACTGAAAAATATATGAAGGATTCGTAATGAATATGGAAAATAACAAAAGCATTTACTATGTTATAGGGCACAGCTCATCTAGAAATGCTAATTGTGGCAAACAGTACCCTGAAAGATTGACATATTGTCTCGAATTCTTCCAGAAAAATAGCAGTGCACTTTCTGGTGGGTGAGAGTGCCTAAGCATTCGTGTAACTATAGATACAGGTGAAACTCGAATAATTAGAATATCGTGCAAAGTTCATTTATTTCACTAATGCAACTTAAAAGGTGAAACTAATATATGAGATAGACTCATTACATGCAAAGCAAGATAGTTCAAGCCGTGATTTGTCATAATTGTGATGATTATGGCTTACAGCTCATGAAAACCCCAAGAACCCCAAATCCACAACCTCAAAAAAGTAGATTATTACATGCAATCAATAAAACAAGGATTGTACATAGAACAATATCGGACCTCTGAAAAGTACAAGCATGCATATGTACTCAGTACTTGGTTTGGGCCCCTTTTGCAGCACTTACTGCAATTACTTTTGCACGATATTCTAATTATTCCAGTTTCACCTGTATATACACTCACTGGCCACTTTATTAGGTACACCTGTTCGATTGCTTGGTAACACAAATTGCTAATCAGCCAATCACATGGCAGCAACTCAATGCACTTAGGCATCTAGACGTGGTGAATACAACTTGCTGAAGTTCAAACTGAGCATCAGAATGGGAAAGGTGATTTAAGTGACTTTGAACGTGGCATGGTCTTCGTGCCAGAGAGGCTGGTCTGAGTATTTTAAAAAATGCTGATCTACTGGAATTTTCACGCACAACCATCTCTCGGGTTTACAGAGAATGGTCCGAAAGAGAGAAAATATCCAGTGAGTGGCAGTTGTGTGGGGACGAAAATGCCTTGTTGATGTCAGTGGTCAGAGGAGAATGGGCAGACTGGTTCAAGATGATAGAAAGGTAGCAGTATGTCAAATAACCACTTGTTACATCCAAGGTATGCAGAATACCATCTCTGAGCGTACAACACCTTGAACCTTGAAGCAGATGGAGTACAGCAGCAGAAGACCACACCGAGTGCCACTTCTGTCAGCTGAGAACAGAAAACGGGGGCTACAATTCGCACAGGCTCACCAAAATTGGAGAATAGAAGATTGGAAAAACGTTGCCTGGTCTGATGAGTCTTGATTTCAGCTGTGACATTCAGATGGTAGGGTCAGAATTTGGCGTAAACAACATGAAAGCATGGATCCATCCTGCCTTGTATCACCGCTTCAGGCTCGTGGTGGTGGTGTAATGGTGTGGGGGATATTTTCTTGGCACACATGGGCTGTGATACTATCATGTCAATATGAACCAAAATCTCTGAGGAATGTTTCCAACACCTTATTGAATCTTTGCCATGAAGAATTAAGGCGGTTCTGAAGACAAAAGGGGGTCCAACCCCTTACTAGCAAGGTGTACCTAATAAAGTGGCCAGTGAGTGTATCTGCACTGTAAGATCTAAGGCACCGCTGCCTCTGACTGCTAGTCTCAGAAGAATTATATTTAGAATTGGTGATTTCATTGCTGTGCTGCTCGCTCTTCTTCTTCCTGGAGGATTTGACATGAGGAAGCAAAGCCCTGACTCTACCAAGATGGCCACCTCCACATAGAGAACAAGGCACAGTAAGGCAGTTATGGGGAAAGGTTAGCTGCAAGGAGACCAAAGGCAGTACTGGTGTCTAGTACTTTGCCCTCTGACTGCCTTTTTTTGGGGTGCAGCTTCCAGAGTTCAGTTGCTCTTTAAATGGGGGCCTTTTCTATTTGCCTAAAGTTCTATTTAAGATTCCTTGCACCATGAAAATACATTGGCTTAGGATATTTATAAAGCATCCTTATTTTCAATGTAATATTCCCTTTAAATGTGGTGGAAAGTTTTCATCTTTTAACCACAGCTAGAGGACATTGACAAATAGCCTCATTTTTTTCAAATTTTTATACACTCAAGAGGGTATTGATGTCATGTATTACGTTCTTGGCAGCAACTAAATGTACAAAAAATTGTTATCCAAATATCTCAAATTGACACCGGTCATTAGTCATAGAAATTCATAGTGGGCAAAGGTTTTTTTTTATTTGAGAGATTTTTGACACACGGGGGAAACTATATACACAATCTGATATAACTTGTTATATTACAGGGATCGCTCTGAATGTAACAGGTCATGGCAACAATGTAATGAAATAAAAAGAATGTTAAAAAAATGCTGTCCCTGTGCAGTTATGTATTAATTTTTTTTATAAATGTATCTGTAAAGGGCAGAGAACTCTACAAACTTAGCACTACATTTTCTTTTAAAGTTAAAGTACAGTACTAGTACAGGACTTACAAAAAACTAGAATCCTTAGCGTTGATAAAGAGTATATGTAATATAGCCAAAGTACATACTAATTCTTCATGCTGTAGTTGTGTTTGGGGAGGATAAGTATTATTGTAAACTTATCTTTTATCCTCCCTTCTGGTCTGTTAAATATACAATTGAAATCATTTTCTTCTATCTGCTCAATAAGTACAAACAAAAGCCCTGTTGGTCCTGCCAGAAATCTTGTGAGCTGATCACTTTTGCAACACTCTTATCGGCTATATTTTTCCTAGCTCTCTCTGTGGACTACAGAACACCCCGCTTCTGTTGTATACGCTTACAGTGGATTTATACCCTTTGTGGTTATTAAGGAATATATTCCCTTTAAAGTTTCTGTGAGTTCAGCTTTAAAACTATCTTTCATTGCCAGAAAACATGATAACAATCCCTGTTCAGCTTACCCAATAAAAGGTATTAATTAAAGGAGAACTATTGGGAGAGTAAAATGTATTCTTCCCAACAGTTTGAGCTGGTGTGTGACATCTGTCTATAGATCGAGAACTGCGGGATCACAAACCGCTGATCATTAAGCTTGCGTTCTACTCCCTGCAGAGATCGGTGACTTTCAGTTCCACTCTCCCCTCTCTCTGTTCCTCCAGTGCTCATTGGGACAGACAGGTAATGGGACAGGTACAGCTGGATCTGGCTTTAGAGAGACAGAGCCAGCTGTCAATCAAGCAATGGAGCGGATCTTGACAATATTGTCGGTAACTTTCCCGGCTGCAGTGCAGCTCTGCACTGTCAGCATATAGAGGGCAGTAGCCTGCTATATGCTGACTTTGGGTCACAAGCGTGCATACTGTACTCATATTTATATAGTGCCGACAATTTATATACTGCACATTCACATCAGTTCCTGCCCTCAAGGAGCTTACAATCTAAGGCCCCTATCTCACATGAATGCATACAGGGCCAATTAGCCTACCAGCATGTCTTTGGAGTGCGGGAGGATAATTGGAGATAGCACCCTAACCAGGATTTGAACCAAGGGCCCCCAGTGCTGCAAGGCAGAAGTACTAACCACTACGCCACTGTACTTTGAAGGGGCCCTGAAAGCATGCTACAATATTATTTTTCATTAACACATTAAAGACTTTGATTAGTATAGAGTTCCTATCATTAAAGTGTATTTCCACTTTTGCAGTACCCACGACACCTTTTTGCCCCCAAAAGGCGGGTAGAAAAGTCGTGTTTGCCAGGGCTGTAGTCAGTCTGGTTGAATTGTAGTTGGCATTTATCAGGTTAATTCCAGGTGTTCTGGCATTGCTTGTACCTGCCTGAGTGATGTGTGACTCTGCTGCAGTGTGGGACAACCAATAGGGGACACTGTGAGTGTGTAAGCAGTCCACCAGCCAATCTTTGGGGCTCTCACAGCCAGTGGTACATGCTGTAGAAGTGCTTATATACTCAGGGGAATTGCCATGTACTCAGTCCAGTTCTGGCACAGCCCAGTGTCCAGGCAAGGCTGGGTGCTGTCCAGGGGGTGGGAATACTCTAGTGTCGGAAATTTCAAATGCTGATGAAGTCACTTACAATGGATGCTGCTCCTTGATGTGTAAACGTTTTTAACTTCCTGTAGAATCAGCTGGTCCCCTGAGCACTGGTCTTGATATCCTGTATTAGGGTGACTCCTTTCCATTGCAGGGTCCTATTCAGCCACCCTTGTGTGTGCTAGTAAGCTGTGTGTGTCTCCACAAACACACAGACACAGCAAGGCAAACCACCCCTCTCCCCCTTGCTCCTCATTTCTGTCTGCTTTCTTCTCCAAGCTATTAGAAGGACAGCTGCAGGAGACTGAGCTGTCCCTTGTGATCTTGGACAGGATGTTTAGGGAAGCCAAGCTGAGAAAGTTGGAGCTGTTTGAAACATAATGACTGTAAGTGTTTGGCCAAAAATATAAACAAAATATTTTGGTGAAGAACTGACTGTCAATGGTGGCCAGTGACCCAGTGACCCAGTGACCAAGTATTAGGCTTGCTCACTTACACGAAAGGCATTAAACCACAAAGCTTGATGAACTTATAAAAGGTAAACTGTCTGCCAGCAAATGTGGAGACAGATTACAGAATCTTCAACATTAATCAGGGTTGCATTCAAAGTGTATGTAAATCCAAACACTAAAATATCATATAGGCTTTGACATGTTAATGTAATTTCTAAAGTATTTTTTTTTATACTTCTTAATCTGCAGTTTCAATTAAAATAATATCCACTGCTCCTGCCATGAATGTCCTTGTTCAGTCACTTCCTGTTATTGTGTGACAAGGTTCTGTCCCTGTCTCCAAATTGTGCACCCGAGTTGTCACTTTGAAATAGTTAAAGTGACATTAAACCCTCAGATTTTTTAACATAAAGCAATACTGTAATGTGTGCCTTACTGTAATCCATGGTAGTTTCCCTTCTCTTTGCTGTTCTTCCTTTTAAATCTGTATCTGTTCTCATGCTTGGGGAGAACTTCCCTTTGCAGCTGAGTGCCTCTTCCTGTAGTGCTGGCTCAGGTTGTGAACCTATACACAGACACAATGTATCCATTTCAGAGACAAGGCATTCTGCTGCAAAACAGAAGTTCTGCCCAGCATGAGAAGAGATAAGGATTTAAAAGGAAGAGCAGCAAAGAGAAGGGAAACAACCATGGATTACAGTAAGGCACACATTACAGTATTGTTTTATGTTAAAAAATCTGAGGGTTTAATGTCACTTTAAGTATTTCACCAGCACACCATGGTAAAATCTTCAACAAGTGGTCATTTTATTGATGTACATCATGCCTAATGAAGGGACCCTGAGTGGCCCTGAAACGTTGCTTTATGATGAGATATGTGTACATCAATAAAATGGCCACTCGTTGAAGATTTTACCTTGGTGTGCTGGTGATATACTTTATTATTTGGATTTGAAGTGGCGCCATCCACTATCACTGGAGCACTCACTGTAAAGGGACATACCAGTAAGGAGTGCGGTGGGAACCTTTTTGGAACGTGAGTTGTCACTTTGTCCCACAGTCTTCTGATTGAGACTACAAGTGGTTCTTTCAACCCACATTACACGGACATGGTTCACTGTTGTCACCATCAAGACATCCGTCCTTAGTGTATGCAGACAGAAAGTGGCTGCAGGACATCAGCAACAACACTAAGGGGTCTATTAACTAAGCTGCCGTACGCAGCCGAGTGAATCACCGACCTAAAGGGCTGATCGGCTATTCACTTCAGGCTGGTACGGCTGATTTCAGCCGTACCATACGGCTCATAACACTTACAACAATAAAATGGCATTAAACAATGTAAAAATATCTTCATTTGGTTGCAAAATCTTCACGCTCTGAAGGGATGTGTGATTAGGAATCTGTTATGACCAGGGGAAGGTGTGTGCAAAACTTCTTTGAATGTATTCCTATAGGGCTTTGATCTGGTAAGAAATCCCTTCTGCACCACCTGAGGTCGGAGCTTGGCATAGTACATAGAGCACAAAATAGTCCAGTAAACGTTTTATTAAACCAAAGGGACAGATGTTACTCATGTAGCAAAATTAATGTTCACTGAGCTTAGTGAATAAGATGAAGCTGTCTTCACTTTGAATACCAGATCATGTGCAAGGTAAATAAACAATGAAACATAAAGGTGATATGAACACAGATTCCTCTTATTTAAGTGCAGTGAATATTCACTTTGCTCTGTTCTTTTAGTAAATCAATCCCAGAATACCACACCTAACATCAACGATGACTGTCAAAGGCATACGTTGCATCACATGATCCCTATTGGGGTATAAGTGCAATAATTTTGATTGATGGTTTAATAAAAAAAAGTCTCCAGGTAGTGCACTCTGTTGTTGGCATTATGTTTTGGTTCATGGTATCCGTAAAAGAAGCGTGAAAATTGCATTTTACAGTGGTGTGTGGACCAAAATATTTCTATGGATTAACCTCCTCTGTGAAGAGGTGACTAGATAAAGATAAAGGCGAGTGAATTACAAGTATTTGCTTTTACACTGATGGAAGAATGTGGTAAAAGATCTATGAATGACAATTATACAATAAATATGTGGTCAGATGTTATCAATTCTCAAAATAATTACATCCCAGTGCATTATTGATGCAATA
>NW_017306331.1:2123385-2149812 GCF_000935625.1 Nanorana parkeri | reverse complement strand
GAAAGAAAGAAAGAAAGAAAGAAAGAAAGAAAGAAAGAAAGAAAGAAAGAAAGAAAGAAAGTTTAATTATGCATGATGGAAACATGATCAGTGATAATGTTAATTTTCACAAGATGTAAGGGTTACATTATTTTATTTTATCACATATATAAAAAAAATAACCAGATATGCACGCTCACATGTGTTTTAAAATACCATTTAGTACCCACATTTCCCTAGATTAACATTCTTTTCTTTTTCTGGCCTTGTGCTTCCTTTGTTGCGATCATTAGTCCCTCATGCACACGCTTGTTATAATATTTTACTAAATTCCTCTATATTGTTTAACAATGTTCCTACTTGTATGTCTTGTTCCCCCTCATATACACTGCACGATTCTTCTGCCTATGTTTCACCGCTACACCGTTCTGTATTCCACAGTGACAAATTTCCAGGAGAAGAAAAGGTAATCACAAACATTTTGGCCACTCATTCATGAGCTTTCCACAATGAAAATACTATACATTAGAACTAAGCTAAAAACCAAATAGTGTTGATAAATAGTGAACAACAATGTGTAGAAACTGAGCTAATTTAAAAAGAACAAGGTCAAGAGAAAAATCTTACTGAGCTTCAGAATACATCCAGAAATTACTTCTTAAATGTGTTTCCAAACCCCTACCCAATACAAAAAAATATATAATATATTTTACTTACCAGTCCTTAGATATGGTGTTTTTTTTTTTTTTAGGCTAAGTACAGAAAATTCCTGCCAGAAAGCTTTTGTCATTGTCACTTTCTGTGTGCTGAACTGATATTTCAAACAATGTTATTAGCTTTCTTAACTATCTTTTGTGTACTACAATTTAATATATTTACACTCATGCAATGCAGATGAGGTGAGGGGAGGTGTTTGTAGGCCAAATCAGTAGAGGATCTTCGGGTTTCAATGCTGCATATATATTCATGTATACAGAGCAATATGTGAGCGTTGTCACTCTAGGACAGGTAGGGTGTTACTGGCAGGATCACAAGGTGCAAAAAGGAATACAAATCTGAAAAGAGAAGCAGCCACCACATCTAAGGACTGGTAAAGCTCCAATATAATACATTATTATTTTTGGATTTAAATATACTTTAAGCTCCAATTCACATCTGACCATTGTGTCACTTGTTGCTTGTAGCTCAAAAAAAGTACTTGGAAAGAACATGTTTGTTTTTCAGTCATTTTATTTTTTTAAGATAACATTTCCTTAAAGGCAATTTTTACAAATTGTACAGCCATCAAATATTTTCCTTTTGTATGATGTAAGTTTTTTTTTTTCATGTGCTTTATAATCACACTCACGTACCTCCTACTTGCTATGCAGAGACCCTGACACTGTGTTGTGCAGATACATAATTAATATTACAGGAGCAGCATGTTGTGTGCTGGGCAGAATCAATCACATTTCAGTGGATTTGTATTTCTTTTCGTGCTTCACTCAGCTTGTTATAGTTGATGTTTGGAACTGTTGAGTGTGTTCTGTTGCTGGCTTATTGCTTCTGACAAAGGTTATAGTAGCAGAGAAGGTCGAGGTCTATTACACCAACACTAAAATCTGTCAGGGATGACCTGAGTCATTCAACAAGTTAGTGCAAATCGCCAAAGTGACAACTTCTAAACAAAAGGTGGATGTCCTGTTGTCTAAACCTATTGGCTTAATGGGTATCACTATGAAATAAATAAAGTGTGATTAAACTCTAGTTCCAAATATTATTATTGAAAAATTAAAAAAACATTAAACATGGTATAAGCTGTTTTTTTAATTGGTAACTTACTTTTTTTTCTGTTGCAAAAGATTGATCTGTCCATGGTGCTGTGGGTCCCTGTGCTTGCCTTCCGGATTGTGCACTTGCATCAGTCCCTTTGGTGTGCAATGACATGGCAGGTGCACATCAGTGGAGCTGGGTGGTCCAGATTTCATGGCCATAATAACAAGAAGGGATGAAAATACATAAATCATGCTAAGATTGCCATTGTGCTATGCATATAGATATAATTTTGTACTATAGCGTCATGTTGGACCTCCATAGACTTACAGTAAGGCAGTAATGTTGCTCTAAGAGTGGAAGTTCTACCAGATGCTTATAATGGCTGGATCACCAGGTCCAAAGAGAAGCAAAAGATGTCTGCATTGAAGAAGAAGGGAACCCAGATGAGACAAGTAAGGGTAGCTACCATCTGACAATCTATTTAGGGTTTACACTTTAATCCCACAATTCATTAGCACTTTGGGTAATGACTGATTCATCTATAAAACCTAAATAAGTGAACATGTTATAAAGAATTGTTATATGAATTAGACCGGCATCCCAGGTTGCTCTTAGCAACCTGTGGCACTCTGTCCGGCTTCTCGCCCAGTTCACTGATGTCACCGGTTGCTAGGAGCTGATGCTCTAGCTAACGTTCCGCCAAGCTCCTGGCAACCGGTGGATAAAGCTGCTGATAGCACAGCCCCCCATCCACCCCACTCATGGGCTGATAGCAACCACCTTCATGGCGACCATACAATGACAGCAACCCTTCAGTGATAGCAAGTAACCCCGCCCCCCAAAATGGCCGTACAATGACAGCAACCGCCCAGCCTCAGGCGGCAAAAAGTGTAGGGATAGCTCCACTTTTGCACTTATGTCTTCATTTTTGTGGTATGGTAGTAACAGTGGTTGAAAGTCCACCTTGGCCAGGAACACTGAATCCAGCTCTATTTAAACTCCAATGTGTTTCTTGGAGCAATGTCTGATTCTTAAAGTGTGGGTAAAAAAGAAATTGCAGTACATCTCTGCAAAATATGCACTTTCCCCATGTTTCATCCGCCAAATACCGGAAATTTTTAAGAATGTATTTGGCCAAGATGACTATTTCCTAAAATCCTGAAGCAAGTATGAATTTGAAAAAAACACAATAGTGTTTACCATTAGACATGTGCAGGGCAAAAAAAATAGTTTTCTAATGAAACAAGTGAAAACGAAAAACATTTCCATTTGTTTCATCAAAGAAAACTAATTTTTCTGCTGTTTCGGATTTGGAGGCAACGGAAACGGCACACTGAAAATGCAGAATGAGCGGCGGCCACGCCGACCGCTGGCGCGTTCTGCACTTGCGCACCGCCATCTTTGAGTGTATCTGGGTATACGCCTGCTCAGAACGCGCCAGCAGCCGATATGGCCACCACTCATTCAGCGTGTGACGTCACCGTCATGTGACCTCAATTGTTCCGCCCACAAAGTTGGCGGTGGGGATGCGCAGAACATGACGGTGGCCAATATGGCCGCCACGTGTTCTAGTAATTCATTTTTATATGCTCGAGTAATGTTTTAGTATATTCGGACATAAAATAAATTTGTTATTTTGGATTCAGACGAACCGCCAAATCAACTGAATTTTGTTGATTTGCAGGTTTGTTCGAATCCGAATGCACATATCTATTTACCATCAGCACCTTTTCAAGATGAAATCCAGTCAGATATAACAATAATGCAGCTATGTATTATTAATTAGTATGAATATATGTTTATTTGAATACAGCTATTAGAGTACTTGAATTTGACTTGATATAAGCCTCTATTAATCCCCTCTACAGTAGCTCTCAGACTGGGAGAGGAATCAGGTGCGCTGCATGCAAATGTCTTGAAAAGGAGCAGAGAGTGGACTGAGAAGAAGGATGACCTACTCAGTGTGCTGCTGCTCTTTCACTGTTAAGACATCAGGCAGATAACTGTATTCCCTAACATTGAAGCGTTGTCATCCCCTGGCTGTGCTGTATGATGGGACTGCACTAATCTCAGGACTTGATGGACTGAAATACAAATCAATTGGCTGGTAAAACTGCAACCTTCCTCTATATTTCATCTGTGTATTTAGCGGTCTGACTGGAGTTCAGCATTGAAGTCTCAGATTTATTGATCAATGCGTCAGCGTGCAGATAATTAGTTAGATCATACTTGGGTTTAGTGTCACTTTAAGACGAGGCAGGAGTAGAGAATGCGGTACACACCATTGACGAAACAGTAATGAAGAAAACAACCTGTAGAATCATAAAAAACAAGGTAGGTAAATTGTGAAGTAAAGCAGAAAATAAAAGGTAGACTTGTAGTTGAGTATGCTGAGAGTGAGTATGCTGAGAGTGAGTATGCTGAGAGTGAGTATGCTGACAGTGAGTATGCTGACAGTGAGTATGCTGACAGTGAGTATGCTGATAGTAGCTGACTGAAGGAAGTGCCTCAGTCCAGCCAAGTTCCAGAAAACATTTGCTTCATCCATATTGATCCATCATTGATAAATGAGGAGACAATGGAAGGCTATCAGAGGAAAGAGTTTATGAAGTCATGGATTACAGGGGTGATGTGTAAAACATTCTATTTTTCTTTACCTCGTCACTAAGAATTTTGGGGGAAATTCATATCTCTTATACTCCGCCTCTATTCTTTGATATACTAATGGAGTAAAAAGTATCCAATCCTGTGTAAGGTAGAAGGGGGGGGGGGGCATTCCGAAAAACAGTGGTTTGGCTTCCATGTCATTAAACAATACCAAATAAACACAACATCACTTAAAATGGAGATTCCTTTAAATCAGCTCCAGTACATGGTAACAACAATGTTCAGACCTATGCATCCAACAGACTTATTGCTATATCAAATGTAGCATTGATTGCTGACCTTTACAACCTGGTCAGACTTTAGTGGCTTTGCAACACCAGTTAGTGGCAGAAATTCAGTGTTTATATTATTTTTTTTACTTTAAAGGCAAATTCAAATCTCACACTTTTTTTGCCCTTTACAGTCCCATACATGTTATGATTGTGACAGATTTTTGGAAAAGCCTTAAAATGCCTTCTTGTCTTGGTGAAAAGTCTATTTCCTTATCCCCTCCAGTGTTCTATGCTGGCAGAGCTGAGTATCAGCCACACCCCTCAGCACAGACTTGTATTGCAGGGAAGGGAGGGGGTGTGTCTGGCGTGCTCTGTTACATTACTGAGACAGTAGGTCTAACTCTGGTGCCCATTGTACAGCACAGTGATCTTTGGACACAGTTGCCTTAACAAGAAATAGGACTATGAAAATGAAGAATGTTAGTAGAATGTCTCTGCATATTTATTTCTGTGACTTCAGTTGGAGTTTGAAGTTCATTAACGTTGATGTTCCAAACTCAAGGCCAATTCTTATATTTGTATGCAGACTCAAAATTGCTGATATGCATTGTTGATGTGCATTGATTAAAGGAGAAATATGGGATGAGTGAAATGCACTCGTCCCCATAGTTTGAGCAGATGTGTGACACTGAAGATTTCACATGTCACCTCTACAGATTGAGAACTGAGCGATCACAAACCACTGATTGATCAGCTTATGGCTTCCCCCTGAAAAGAGCAGTGACTGTCAGTCACTTGTCCCCACAGTGATTCCCCCTCTATGGAGGCAGAGCCAGCTGTTAATCTGGCACCAGAGTGGATGCCAAAAATATTTTGTCTGGATTTTTCCCGGCTGCATCGCGGCTCTGCGCTGTCAGCATATAGCGGGTAATAGCCCGCTGTATGCTGAGTTTTGGGTCACAGGATGTCAGGCATTATCAGGCGTGCCCGTGGGCTGGCAGCGTTGAGGGAACCCACCGGCAGGAAGCGGCCTGAGAAGTCCGAGAACAGAAGTATAAAGGGGCAATCCAAAGGGGTAATCAGGTCCAATCCGGGTCGAGGCGGGCAGCAAATTTTCAGAGGCGGGAGGCGGTCCAAGGTCAATAAACAGGAAGTCCAGATGAAGGGTCGGGAAGCAAATGGCAAGGCATGCAGGAAGGGAGCTAGGTGATCACACCATAGGGTGGAATAGGGTGGAATAACTCAGCAACAAGCCAGGGCTCTGGCCAGGTTTTTATAGCCAGGGGATGTAAGACCACCCCCTGGTCACTGAGGCAAGCAGAGAGGTGGAAAGGTGTGTGCTGGGTACCTCCCCCAGCAAGGCCCACAGCTGATAGCCCTTATGGGCGCAGGCGCACTACGCGTGCACTCCCGGGCATGCATGCGCAGCTTGTGTACTGCACACGCGCCGCACAACTCGCGCATGCGCACCCGCCACCCGGGCGCCATGGGTTCTACTAGGCTGGAGGGGATCCCGTACCCTGCGCCGTGCCCGTTGGCCCTGTGAAGAGGTAACACCCCTGGTTTCCTGACACAGGATGACATTAGTAAATGTCCTCCCATGAACCTAAAAAGAACTACAGCCAAAAAAAGGTTGGCTCATAGATCTCTTTTAACTTAATAACCCTGTAACTAATTTTCCCACCTTAAATAGTTTACATCGTTTTTCAGTCCATGTTAGGCATTCATGTGGTGCACTATGTATTCCTACTTTTGTTTTCTTTTTATAACTTGGTAAACGGAGAAAAACATTTTAAAAAAGCATTTTATAATATTTGGTTGTTTCTATTTTTTTTGTCTGACTCTCACTTTACCAGTCCAGCCAAATGTCAATGTGCTTTCCTCTTTGTGAGATACAGTGACAGCAGAAGCAGAAGGTCTGGTTTGTAAAAAAACAAAAGTAATGACTATAATTGGCTGTCAAAGTGATCACATGATTGGAGTGGTTCCTAAGTGAGAGACTGTCACTGACAGCACAGTCTCAGAATTAGGAGTCTACAGCACTGCCGTTGACCTCCTTATCCTTTGCAACCCTTCAAATATTTTTATAACCATTTATTCACACATTGTTCAATATATTGTTGCTTTACATTATGATATACTGTATATATATTTGTACAGTGTGTATACGAGAGAAGAGCATGTGTTGCACTTTTTAATACATTTGTTGTTGTTTTGATTGGATCAAAAGTCAGCTTCATCAGGAAATGGTGGAGCAGAATGTGTCTCCAAATACTAGCTACTGCCATGTTATCCAAGCTGTAATGTGAGTGAATCCCTGGACTTGCTCATTTTGTCTTACATGGGGCCACAAGGGAATATCAGAAGAGACGCAGGCTATGAGTAAAGACAATAGCCTGTGTCACTGCCCAGTGAGGAAACTCACCCCCACATGCTGCTCCCTAATTGTCTGCTGCAGCTTTTTGGACCAGCAGACCATACTGACCACATTGTCGGGATGGATTCCCTCTCGCATTTTCCAATGAAGTGGACTTTTTGATCCGAGAAACGAAGATGGAATATTTTGAAAGCCTCTCCCTTGCTCTTCACTATATACACAAGATATAATGTAAACTAAGGGGTCTATTCACTAATAGTGAATAGCCGAATGCCGCTGTGCAGCATTCAGCTCGGCTGTTCTACTCGGTCCCTCTGTGAGACCGAGCAGAACAGAAAAATAGTTAAAAAAAGAGAAAAAAATAAATAGAAAACGATTGTGCGGAGCTAGCAGTGACAGCTAGCTCTGCCCAACTGTTTTCTATTGGCCAGCGGTTCTGCTGCCGTCAAAAAAAACAAAAACATTTTCGCCATAGGAATGCATTGCTAGATTCCTATTGGCTATTTCAATTTGCAATAGCCAATAGCAAAATAGCTATTGTACCCGCCCTCTGCTGCTGTCAATCACTAGTGGGGACCTGATGGAGAACTGCAGCAGTGGGCGGGTGCAATAGCTAGTTTGCTATTGCAAATTGAAATAGCCAATAGGCATCTAGCAATGCATTCCTATGGTGAAATGTATTTTCTTTTTTTTTATTCTGACACGGCTCCGTGTCAGAATAAAAAAAAGAAAGGAAAAGCAGAGTTTTTCTCCTGGGCGGCCGGGAGCGGGAGACTCCCGGAGCGCCCGGGAGAGTTAGGCTGTCTGGAGATCAGTGTCCCTGGTTAGCTGGTAACCAGGGACGCTGATCTCTCTGCAAGTGTCCGTAGCCAGCCGTAACATCACGGCTGGCTCTGCCCAGCTGCCAGAAGCAGGCTGTCGGCTGGCCGCTCGGCCAGCTTCGCCTTTCACCTCGGCTCAGTCGACCCGAAGCATATGCCTTCGGCTCGACTGAGCCGCTCGGCCGACTACGGCAGCTGTACGGGCTATAGTGAATAGCCCTTACAGCACCCCTTCGGTTCTACTGAACCGAAGGGGTCCTGGGGCCGAAGCTAGCCGAAGGATCGGCCGAAGCTACGGCTAGATCCTTCGGCAGCTTAGTGAATAGACCCCTAAGTTTATGTAACAATTTGCGGGGGGGGGAAAAATATACCATTATGTGTAGGGTTGTAAAGAATAAGGAGGTTAAAGGTGGAATGAATTAATTAATTTACTAGACTGCTGTAAATCTTTGTTTCTTATCTATTTTAATGGAGTAGAAAAAAAATAGATTTGTTTTAATTTTTTTCCCTTTTTTAGTTTTACCTGAATAACTCAGTACTTTAAATTCCAGTACATGTTTTCTTTGGCTTTCAATCTAATGGTTGGTTGTCTAAGAGATGCATCACTCTCTCTCTCTCTCTCTCTCTCTCTCTGAGAGAGAGAGAGAGAGAGAGGGAGAGAGAGAGAGAGTTAGAGAGGTGTGTGTCCTGCTCTAAGAGGTGTGTGTCCAAGTTCCACAATATAAAAAAGTGCAGAACACAAATAGAACCATTACACATGATCAAATCAAGAAAGATGAAGATTAAAGAAAAAATATTACTTAACTTAATAGCCAAATTTTTCCCACATTTCAGTAGCTCAAGTTGCGTTGTTTTTTTCTTTTTGTTGTTTTTAGCTCAGAAATGTATTAATTTGCTTTATTTTGCCACACACGGCCCAGTTATTGTGTGGCAGCAATTGGACATGTTGGCAGTATTGATTTTACAGTTTGATGGAAATTCTCTTGGACCAAATAATCAGAATAACAGATCATCTCCAGGTTTTGTTTGCTCAAACTGACGGTATCCTGGTGCCATGTAATATTGTGTTACCACTAGTGATGGGCCGAACACCCCCGTGTTCAGTTCGAATTCGAACTTTAGAACATGGAAAAGGTTAGAATTCCAACTCAATGCAAGTCTATGGGGCTAGAACTTTGAAAATCAATTGACCCCATTTTGAAGGCTTATATGCAAGTCATTGGCCATAAAAAGGGTATGGGGATTTGGGTACAGCCCTGTGGGACATGTGTCAATGAAAAAAAAAACTTTAAAAAAATATAGCTTTAAAGGAGCAATGATTTTAACATTGTTTAAAGTGAAACAATAAAAATAAAAAATACCTTTAAATATCGTGCCGGAGTGTGGACAGGGGGCTTATTCACATCAGGGTGACATCTTGGTCACATCAGATGCACCCCCCCCCCTTTGTGAATGAGTAAGTGGTACTTGTATCCCTACCCATTCACTAAAGGGTTACATAAAAGTTTTAAAAAAGACTTACCAGACGTTTGAAAAAAATACTTTCATTGAAAAAAAACAAAAAACAAAAGACATGTTTTTGACATGTCTTTAATTAAACCCCCCCACCCCCCCCCCACAAAAAAAATGTCAACCAACCAATGAGCCCTGCATATAGTATACCCGACTGGCCCCAAGTGCTACCCCTCTCTTCCCCAGTCTGAGCTTTACTGAACAGCAAAGAGGTTTATCTGAAGGCACCTTTAGGTACATGAAATAAAAACACAACAAAGGCTTTTGACAAGTCCTTTATTGTTACCCCCCCCAAAAAAAATTGATCCACCAACATAATCCAGGGTCAATCACGACGTCCAGCATTGTCCACGATGACGACGACGCGACGAAATAAAAAATAAAACAAGAAAAAAATAAATAGAAATAATAACATTTTAAAAAAAGACGCCCGCCGACCCATCCGCTCGCGACGAACTCCCGCCGCAGAATGGCATTCTGACAGATGCCGGCAAAATATAAACAATTGGGTGGAGCTAGCGGTGACAGCTAGCTAGCTCCGCCCAAGTGTTTACAGTTGTACGGCATCTGACAGTTGAGCCATGATTGGGCAAAGTCATTACTTTGCCCAATCATGGCTCTTACAGAGTACTGTGCCTTGATTGGGCAAAGTCTTGCATCTGACCCATGTTACCATATGGCTCTCTTGGATCTTGTCTTATACTGAGTGTGATATCCTCCAAATATGCAATGTTACTGGCCAGGGAGCTCATTGGTAAATGTCGCTGAAAGTGTTCAAAAGTCAAAAACAAATTGTCAGGCACTAGTCTTTCTTTATCAGTTACTGTGGGTCTAATGGTGCTCATATATTGGCTGAAATGTTTATTTGATGTTGAGGTTTATCAGACAGTTGATAGTACTAGTTGGAAGCTCATGTACTTTCAATGTGTACAGATGTCCATTTAAAACATCCAAAAACTGAGTATTTCCTCTCTTGAAAAAGAAAAGTACAGATATTCGATCTGCACTTAGAGGCAAATTCCATCCCAGGTGGATATTTCATTGCCCCTGAGTTGAACCACCTGCTAACTTCTTGTGTATCTCACAGACTTCAGTGGCGCAGTTCCTCCACAGGCATTTGCGCCTTCTATTAGGTCCATGGTGTCCTTCTCTTCCAGCAGGACTGCCTATTTGTTTGATTTGTCTATATAATGAATAATGTATAAGAAGAAGGTGATCTCCCCAGGTGGCTTTGTATAGATGGATGGAACTATCTATTCTCGTGGAAGTGATAGCAGCAAATATAAACAGTTAGAATGTAATTCAACTTAGCAACCATGCAAAACGAAAATATATTTTTGGGTAAAACTGACCTTTAATAAATCGTAACTCCCTCCTACACACACACACCCATCATAACGAGGGCCATAGATACGTATTAAGAGTGTACATAGCTCATGCTGAGATTGCAAGTTCTACATAGTCAGGGACATCCGTGGTTGTCTGTGTCTGGTCTGTAGGTGGCAAAATAAATATGAAAAAAAGAAAACTTCCATAAATACAACCCACTGCTTTATTTGTTTTTATTCTCCAAGCAGCCATCCTACTGGTTTTTAGTATTGTAGAGTGCTGTGATATAGATGTATTTCTCCAGGGAGGTGCTGCAACAAAATCAATTACTAGGCCTCAATTACTAAAGTTGCGTTTACACTGTAATTGTTGTTTACACTTCCTTGCTGGCGTAATATTTCTCACTTTCATGTGTTTGCATCTGCTTGAGTGCAAATAGAGCCATGCTCAATGGGGACCTCCGGGATATAACTGACACATAGTTAAAGTGCATCTAAACCCAAAAGCAAAAATGTCATACAGTGCAGCTTACCAGTCCTTAGATGTGATGGCTGGTTATTATTCGGCCAGTAAATCTGTTATTTTTCAACTTCCTCTAACATATCAAGTTGTCCAACATAAGTGTCAGATAGAATGTTGAGAAAAACCATTTAACACTGACAGGGGATATGACTGTGAAGGTTCTCATTCATCCAGGTCATGGTATATCTGTAAAAAATAAATCAAGGCAACTGGACTTGCTGTATTTTTTTTAAGACGTTGAAGACGTTTCACTGGTCATCTGACCAGTTTTCTTAGGGGGTTATTCACAAAGCTGCCAAAGGCAGCCGTGTGAATAACCGACCCGAAGTGAAGTGAGCCGAACACTGTTCAGCTATTCACTTCAGGCTTGTACGGCTGATTTCAGCCGTGCACCGACTTAAATCAGCCGTACATCGGCTTCCTGCGGCTGGGTTCGGGTCGGCCGAACATGCTCTGCATGTTCGGCTGACCCAAAGTGTAGAAGGAGTTCGACTCAGCTGATCCAACATCTGGATCGGCTGAGCCAAACCTCCGGCATCTCATAGGGGCCGAACAGCAGTAAGTGAATAGCCAAATGCCGCCGAGCGGCATTCGGCTTGGCTATTCTGCTCGGTACCTCTGTGGTACCGAGCAGAATAGAAAAACAGTTTAAAAAAGTAGAAAAAAATTGAAAATGATTGGGCGGAGCTAGAAGTGACAGCTAGCTCCGCCCAACTGTTTTCTATTGGCCGGGACCAGCTGTAATTACAATGAGAGCTTGTCCGAGGCGGCGGTGATATCAAAGCCGGATCTGCTAAGCTCTCATCGTAATGACAGATCAGCGTCCTGATCTGTCATTACGATGGATGCCGTTCTGTCATTACGATGAGAGCTTAGCAGAGCCAGCTTTGATATTATCGCCGCCTCCGACAAGCTCTCATGACAGTTCAGCATCCCCTGGTCACTAGGTAACAAGGGAATGCTGAACTGTCATTACACACTGGGAACTCGGCAGAGCCGCCGTGAAATCACAGGGGCTCCGCCGGGTTCTCAGTGTAATGACAGATCAGCGTCCCTGGTTACAAGGTAACCAGGGACGCTGATCTGTCTCTGCAAGTAGCCGGAGCCAGCCGTGAAATGGCGGCTGGCTCCGCCCAGCTGTCAGTAGCAGGCTGTCGGCCGGCCAATGGTCGGCCATTGGGCCAGCTTCGGCTTTCACCTCGGCTCGGGAGCTGTACGGGCTATAGTAAATAGCCTGTACAGCAGCCCTTCGGTTCTACTGAAACGAAGGGGTCCTGGGGCCGAAGCTAGCCGAAGGATCAGCCGTAGCTACGGCTAGATCCTTCGGCAGCTTTGTGAATAACCCTCCTACTATATTAATGTTCATCTGAAATTCTAACCGATGATACCCAGGTTTAGGAGAACTGGAGGATCACCATCTATTCACATGAAAGGAAATAATAAAAACAGACAAGATTGCATTTACCATTGTGTACATGAAAACACAGACACATAGGGAATTATTTATAAATCAGCCACCAAGAGATACGAAGGCCGAATGGTGTTCACAAGGCATTCTAGCCACTAGATGGAGCAGAGCAGTGTAGGAATATCCAATGCTCCTCGGCTCCATCTAATCTAGTGGCAAGAATGCCGGGCTAACATCATTTGGCCATAGTATGTCTCAGTGGATGATTTATACATCATCCTCATATAGTCAAGAATAATTATGGGGGTAACATATTTGAGGAGAACATGACGTGCACACATGCAATTAAAGGAACAGAATACCTTTTAGAAAAAAAATTATAAATGCACACATATGCCAAAAAGAAAAAAAATTAATTTTTTTTTTTTTTTTTTACATTGAGGAATGTAAAGCAGTGCAACTGATCATTGATCTACTGATTCACTGATCCACTGATTCACTGATCTATTGAGTCACTGGTCCACTGATTCACTGACCGCAGTTGCAATTCTTTACATGCTCCAATGCAAAAAAAATAATATATGCACATTTTTTTCATTATGAATATGTGTGCATTTATTTTTTTTCTAAAAGGTGGACTTTGCCTTTAATTACACGTGTGCACATCATGTTCTCCTCCAAAAAATCTCCGCTGCGCTGCCTAAGATGGGCGGCCTGGTGAGTAAACTCCTGAACCCGGTATAACTGGCTCACCAATGTTCCCAGAACACAGTGATCTGTTTCACTGATTTCAACACAAGCATAAAAAGTGCATTGACATTAAAAAAAGAAAAAAAAATTCCCTTTACTCTCCGTCCACATTAGCAGCGACATGTCCTGCCTCTGACCTTATTTTTATTTACATACTAAATACGACAACCGCTAAAAAACAAATCTGCACTCACAGGAACTTGATGTTTAAGGTTAAACAGCTTGTTTTCCTTCTGGAATATTTTTGGAAATCTTTTTTTTTAGAGATCGCTGAACCTGCAACAAAAAAGTTACTTTATGTGATACAGCTAACAGTCACACTTCTCTTACCTGCACACAAATTAGAGATTTCTGGAACTCACTCTGCAGCCTATTCTGGATCAGGAATAAAGGAGTTAGCTGTTTTTTTCTATTGCGTGACTAAAGAGGAAATCAGCTGTGTATTGGAAAATGTTGCTTTGAGCTATACTAACATCATTTGGAATATATTCCATTCTATTCTGTTCTATTCTGATTTTTATTTAAAACCTGTTCCCTTTTCCCCCCCAGAATATTAGGATTAACAAATAAATACATATATATATATATATATATTCCCTTAAAGTGTACAAAAAGCCTTTTTTTTATTTTGGTTAGCGTAGGGGAATATTTAAAGTGTATCTCCATTTCCACAGTCAAATTTCAGTTGTTATGTGCTCCCATCCACATGGAATACCCAAAAAATATTTCTTACCTTTTAGATATTTCTTTGGAGGAGGTCTTTGTGCAGATTGCATTCGATTCAGAATAGTTTGAAAGGGAGTTTGTGCCCATAGACAGACCAGGGACACACTGAGTTTCTTCTCATTAACATACAAGGATTCTAGATATTTAACCCTTCGTTAGGACAGACAGTGTTTAAATCTAGTTTACAAAATCTACATAAACTGGGTTTTTCTTTGGTAGCCCATAAAACATATACATGTATATCTATACATGGCATAAAACATCACAATGAATGTATACATTTTAAAATATTGTCCATATGATTAAAATATTCCTTGTAATCATGTGGACAATGTTTAAAATGTATAAATAAAATGTGATGTTTTATCCTATGCATAGATTATGTTTTACAGGCTACCGACAAAGAAAACACACTTTATGTAGATTGTGGATATTGGACAAATATTAGGGCGGTGGTACCGATACCAGGGATATTGGGTCTACCTATATAAGATAAATACAGCTGATATTGAAATCTGCCATCTGCCAAACTTTAAAGCACCATGCACAAAGATATAAGAAATGTACTGATCATATACATATTTTTTTATGGCCAAAAAGTTCTGGCAGAAATGATCAGCAAAGTGTTTGCATATAGATGAGTAAGCATATACATAAGCATGTACTGTATGTGTTTAATTGCAAAAAATTATTGTTCTTTTCCCCCTGCTCTATTATCCATGTCACTTTCTTGTTTTGACTTAATTTATGCACGTATGTATGCCTTTGCACTCGTTTACGCATGTCTCTTTTGAAACAAAATACAGAAGCCTTCTGATCCATAAACTAAATGCACTGTGCATTGCCTTTTTTCATGGTTGTGTGCATGTGGCCTAATTTCGCCCCTCTATAACATTACATGGGGGAAGCTAGGTAGGTTTTTCTTTAAGGAAAAGGCAATTAAAAATGGAAGCAGCAATTTGTAATTATTTTTACTAATGAATTACTTTTTATGTTTTATGTTATGTTTTATTAATATTTAAGATTGTTAATATTAATAATAATTATTATTATAACAAATATAAAATAGATGTTATCCCAAATGAGCTGTAAAAGTGAAAATATACTTTACGACCACTGTTACTTTTTTTCCCCTTTACTTCCTGTCCCAGAGGCACAGCAGGAAGTAAGAAGAGATCTTTTCAGGGGATATCCACTCTTTTAGACAGTTGTCACCAGAACAGGTTGGATTGCTTTTGGAAGATTTTTCCCTCACCTCATGTTCCTGTACAACTTTACGATTAATTTTCTAGCATGAAACGCGTAGGTAATTCTCACCTACTAACAGAAAGTTGACGGGTGTTTCATTTTTATTTCACTCCTTCCAAAACAAAAAGCATTCACTTTAAAAAAAGACCATTGTAAGGAGAATATCTTCTTCTGGTATCTGTATTCGCTTATTACATAAACAATGGTATTCAGTGGAAGAATTCCTTTATGTTATTTATATTATTCTCCAAATTTGCACACAAACCAAACTGTCCATCAAAAGTGACAGTTACGGGGTTGGGCCAAACTATGACACTGGCGGGGGTGTTTACAACGGTCAGATTTTATTTGTATGGTTTAACCCTCGACAAAAAACTGTTGCTACAACTGCTTAAAATATATTTGTTGAAGTTCAGCTTTCATTTGTTTGTCTCTTACTAAAAGTCTACACACAGCTGTAAAAAGTCGCAAAGTCAAGCATTTTTGTTTTAGGATCATCATGCAGATATATTACTTTCAATGGGAACATGCACAGAGGTGCGTAAACATGCGCTCCATTTAGATCCATACAGTCCGTGTACCCATCGCAAACAAGTGTTTGCCTGATGAAGTGGATCCTGTGAGACCGTGAAACGTAGTTTAGAGTGTTCTACTTGCAACTAGTACGTTAATAAACACATACTGAACTTGCTTTGGAGTGCCGGTGTCCATCCTTTACCCATTTAGATCCATCACACCAAATCTGTACATACATTTTAGACACAGGTACACAGATTCGTACACATGTACATGAAACCCAAACAAGAAAATGACATTGAAAACAGAGCAGGAGGAACGGAAAGAGAGTTTTACGCATTTGTGTTCACACGTCTAAACACGAGCATTCTGCTGATCATTTACACGGGAAGTTTTGTCCAGAAAAAAACATGCCTATATGATCAGTACATTTCTTAGACTTAAAGGAAAACTCCGTGATTTTTTACAAATGAACCCTTTAACTCCGCACTACAAGGATCACTTCTAATGAACCTGCTTTAGACGTCGACGAAGCCTAGGGAAGACAAGGCGTTTCACCTCTTAGACAAAATGAGCAGTTAACACTTGCAGTGCGGGGGTAGCCCCACTGCAAGGGTTAATTTTTTTTAAAATCCTGAAGGTCTTCTTTAAACTATATGTCCATCTAATGCTGTAGTCACATAGTGAAAAGAGCAATAAAAGATCATAAGATTCTCTCTTATATTTCCCACATGATCGTCTTGATAAGTGTTTATAGCTCAGACATGTCAAGCTTAAAGATGCTTCCATTAACTTAAGGAGTCGCCTCTAAAATGGCTGCACAAAGCACGACGTTAATGGAATGAGGAGGGAAAATCACACATGGGAAACAACTACATTTGGCCACATGCAGGGTGACAACACTGCTGTGCAATTTCACTGCAGAACAAACAGCGTTGTCACCCTCTTAAGGACCCATTTACACCACTGTGTGCTGTGTTAATGCTAGTGTCAGACTGCATCATGCATGCCATTTTTTTATTTTCTCCATAGTTCTGCTTTAGATAGAATTTTATAATTTATAAAAGTGAACACTTCCTTATAACTGAAACTTATCTAAAAATGTGTCAGCAATACTGTAATGTTGACTTACAGGGGATATTTTGAAAGCTTCACTTTGGCATTAATAAAGAGGTGTGTTTGATGCTGAGGCCATGGTGTTGAGAATATTTGGAAACAATGAAGAAATCTTTAATAATGAAATTAGTGCTGCTGTGGCAGCCAGAGGTGGAAAAATCAATGGGTTTGGTGTCATAGCTAGCACAGCAGCCAAAAAACTACACACAGTCACAGATGTCACAGATGTCAGTATGCCCTGTGGTCAGACACTGCAGAAAATAAATACTGAAGTCCTTTTAAAGTGTATTTCCATTTTTGCAGCCAGATATCCTGCTTAGTTCTCCCCATCTATGTTATATTGATGAGGGGGCTAGGGAGTTGTGTTTACTATAATTAACTCTGTGTGTACTGTGCTGGCAGATCTGCGTTATCAGTTGTAAACTACATGTGCATATTGTCTGTCCTACTAAAGGGTTAAAGATATCAAAGCTTGGGTTCTGCATTGTATGTTAATGCACTTTTAGTACCGTCTCTCCCTGAAGTGTCCCTAAGCACTTTGCGAGTTATTGTGAACAATACAAGCTCTGCCTATAGAGTTTTGAGCATAAGCCTGTTCAAAAGTAGTGGTGAGCTCAGGGTCGGACCACACCCGGTCTGAACCTGAGCTTCTCTGAATCCGAAAGGGATGTTAGGCCACCTGCCCAATCAGCTGTGGGCTAGGGCATTCCCACAGCTGCACATAAACAAATGGGTTTATGTGTGATTTAGGCTGTCCCTGCTAGCTCCGCCCAATCGTTTTCTATTTGGTTTTTCTACTTTTTAAAACTATTTTTCTATTCAGAATAGCCGAGCCAAATGCCGCTCTGCGTCATTTGGCTATTCACTCACTGCAGTTCGGCATCTATAAGAGTAGGCCGAACAGCAGCGAGTAGCCTGCCGGAGGTTCGGCTTAGCCGATCCAGATGTTGGATCGGCTGAGTCAAACTCCTTCTGCACTTCGGGTCGAGCATGCTGAGCATGTTCGACCGACCCAAAGCCAGCCGAAGCAAGCCGATATACGGCTGATTTCAGCCGTACCAGCCTGAAGTGAATAGACGAACAGCGTTCGGCTCACTTCACTTCGGGTCGGTTATTCACTCGGCTGCCTACGGCAGTTTTGTGAATAGACCCCTAAGCTTCATCACAGTTTGTCATATCTGCTTTAGGCTGATTTGGTATTTCAAGTGAAGCAGTTTTACAAGGTTATTCACTAAAGAGTGAAGAGTTTGGAGAAGGCAGGAGAAGTGAAGAATCTAGGACAACGTAGCTGATTTGGAAAGATTCTCCAATTCAGCTCACTTTCCAGTTCAGTGATGTTGTTCACTTCTCCTCCCTTCTCCAAACTCTTCACCCTTTTGTTAAGAACCCTGTAAGTCTCTTTTCTAAGCCCTCTGAATATCTGTTCTCTGATGCTTACAATGTTGTTGTATTTGGTCAGCAATGGCAATATCTTTACAGTATCATTGGATATGCTTAGGCCAAAACTGTCAGTGGAGATGCTTTTTTCCAGGATAGAATATTATGGCCAATAGTCTATTATTCCCCTTTGTCAAGGCGGAATTTAGCACTGGAGCCAATGGTCACACCGTATGCCTTCTGTTATGATATAACCATAACACCGTATATAACCACAGTTGTGAGGACAATTGGTTATTGTTTTATAACATCTGACTGCTCTTTAGTGACTATGGCTAACTTTATTACGCCCACCTTGGTTTCGAATTAGCAAATTGTCCTGGAAATAGATAGTATTACAAGGCATTCCCCATCGAAAATACAAAAAACTGCCCAGGCAGTTTGTATGTATGTAAATGCTACAAACCTCATTTGTAAAACAGCAACAACTCATATTTGATTCAGCAAAACACATGCCTATTTACTACACTAATTAAATGTTCTAAATTGATTTAACCCAAAACAACCAATGAAATTTGGTTGCCATGGGTTACTGCACTTTTCACATAATCATAGCACTGGGTATAGAGAGAACATAAAATGTGAGTGCCGGTACCCATAGCATACAATCAGAATTATTTTGTCACTGGTCAGACTTTGTTAAACTAAAACTAAGTGGTTGCTATGGGTTGCTGCATTCTATACATTGAATTGCTAATTAAATCAAACTTTATACATGCATACATATTTTGGCTAACAAAGAATTTATGAGTAAGTTACTTTTTTTTTATGATTCCTGAGTATGTTTTGTTCTATTTTCTATTGTTCTGTTTCTTTCTATTGCATTGTGTTGCATGTATTCTCTCATCTGTCCCACTTATATTATACACATTCAAATATGTAGGCACATGTGTATCGGCATGCATGTACTGTAGGGACATTAACTGACTGTATTACTATACTGGGTACAGGAGGATAACCAACCCTTTATATTTTACATTAAATGTATAATCCTAGCAAAATATTTCACTCTGGGCATTTTCAGCAATCACTATACAACAATATTATTATTATTATACAGTATTTATATAGCGCCAACAGTTTGCACAGTGCTTTAATGTTTCCATTTCTCGGTACAATTGTATACAAAAATAAAATGTTTTTTGTTTTCTGTAGTATTTAAGATTGCTCTGTAAGGAGGATAGAAGTTGATTGTTTCAGTGAAAGTACGGAAAAGGAAATAAAACAATTTGAGGAAAATTGTTCCTGAATATATAACAAAAATGAATTTTTAATAAAGCAAACCTAGCAACACATCAAAGAAAATTCATCTATTATTTATTTTATTTTATTTTTTTGCTCTTTTTTTTACTATTGTATGTGTATTTTTACCACCCTGAGATGTACACAACAGGAATGCGTGCATAATGGCACATGCAAAATTTCCTGTTCTTGGCAGTGTTGTTTCCATATTGTCTGATGGGTGAGTGGATTCACACCAATTATTGTGCAAAGAGTTTCAACTCCTTTAGTAAATGACCTTCTTTGCCTAATTTAAGTTTTAGGGACACTATAGTGTTAAACTTCCATCTGTGACCTGTTTCAGATCGGATGATGATACAGTTCTGAGTAGCAGTAAACTGGAGGAGACAGAAAGCCCCTCTGTGGATCATGACAAGTATGACCTGATTACAAAGCACCCTTGTCCTGCACTGCAACATTCGCACTGGCAACACACTTGTGTCTATTAGGATGCAGAGTTTTTCGCCCGTGGGTACAGGAAGACTCCCTTCACGTTTCATTAACAAATATAAATCGCTGTAATTACAAAGGCTGAACAGGAATTAGTCTGCGATTTGCCGGTAAATCTGGTTTTATTTGCCAGCAAGTGCAGTGGAGGACAAAGCAAACACCCATTCAAACCGTTCTGTTTGTGAGCACGTAGATGTTTGACAACCTCATTCACCTACAGCCATGGCTACTGAAGCTAAACCAAAGACACAAGCCAGCCACAAGGTCCAGGAGACGCTGAGACTTGGACACACACAACCCGGAGTGTCACAGCTAGCGCAGTACAAGTATGAGGCTTGGTTCTCCATTGTGGAACTAGAAGTCTGTCTCAACATTCCTGGTCTCACACACAGAAAGCTCCGGCATACTCTGCTTTAGTTCATCTTTACAGTCTACCAGTTTCAGTGATAATGCACATTTATTTTGATATATAATATTATATTATACTGAAAACCGAGAATTCTGAATTAAAAATGAAGGCACGGACCTTATTATCACTGGAACTAATGAAGTCCGCGAAAATTGAGTTACTACTCCAAAGGACCGTTGTTGTTTTATTAACATTCACAAACAAAATTGCTTTGTGCAAATAAAACCTGTTTTGTGACTATTTCCCTTTCCTGTTTTATTAAATGGGCACCAAAGATTTGATATCACTTCGCTGTCAGACCTATGTAAGAACAGTTCTCGTTACCCATAGCAACTTCTCAGAGTCTGTTGGGCCGATTTACTAAAGGAGTTTAGAACATTGACACAATGCATTGTGCGAATATTCATTTTAGTTATCCAATCATATGAAAAGCAAACTTCTGTTCACTTGAAGTGAATATTCACAGAACGTATTGTGTTACCTGTCTCGACTTATTTAGTAGCGCAACCTCTTTGTCTTTTCACTTCAAAGCAGGAGCCCAGAAATGGGAGCTGGAGGCTGGTTGCTGTGTGTAACAAACCAATTCCATGTTAGCAGCACACTTCTCTCACACCAGCCTCTGAAGACACACACACAGAGTAATTTTATAGAGAATAGGGAAGGTGTGTTTGTGGGTCTGTGTACAGCACCAGGTCATGTGTATACACTATAGATGTACACTGTGCTGTACAGAATGAGGAAGGCGAGAGAGTGATGTCTGTCTGTGTGTAATCAATAAATCAGGAGAGATACATCTTATACTGAAAGGTTCCCTCCTCTATGACTATAAACTGAGATGGCCTTCTATCTATCTATCTATCTATCTATCTATCTATCTATCTATCTATCTATCTGTCTGTCCATCTTTGATATACTCATTATATATGTTGGATACCTGCTGCTATAGAGTCATTTCATCCTCCCTGCCTTGGGATATAAGTCAAGATTTATATTAGCCTGAATTTTCAAAGGAGTTGAAAATCTTCACACAATTAACTTATCCAATCCTGTGAATAGCATATTCCTGTTTACTGCCTTCATCTGCATATGATTCGATAATTGAAGTGAATACTCACATAATTTGCATGAAGATTTTCAACTCCTTCAGTAAATCAGCCCAATGTGTCACTTCTAATTTAAATATGAAATCTACCTATTTTATATGATATCTATCTATCTATCTATCTATATTTTTTTTATCATTCTATCTATCTATCTATCTATCTATCTATCTATCTATCTATCTATCTATATTTTTTATCATTCTATCTATCTATCTATCTATCTATCTATCTATCTATCTATCTATCTATCTATCATACATTCTATCTATCTATCTATCTATCTATCTATCTATCTATCTATCTATCTATCTATCTATCTATCTATCTATCTATCTCTCTCTGTATCATCTTTCTACCCATCGTTTTAATCTTTCTATAAAATTCCACCTCCCTTGCTTTCGATCTATGCAAACAACTGCCCAGCGTCACTTTTAATAATATATATTTCGGAATCAATGATTGGTATAGTGGCTGGAATGCTGCTGGGGGTTCCCCATCTTTCTGCATTCATCACACATTTGTATATTGTGATAAAACAACAATCAAATTAAACGCTCCGTGCTCGGGGGTGCTTTTAATATTCCTATTTTTATTATAAAATAAAAGCAGGGATATTTCTGAATGTTTTATTCACATCATATAAACATAGAACAAAAAAAAAGTCAACTGACCTGATCCAAAACTTTTAAAAGGGGTCTGATAATGTCATTTAGAGGATAATGGAAAGTGCTTTGATTTAGGGAATACAGACGAGCAGGTCCTGCGACAAGATTTGATTAAATACCCTGGATTATGACCTTGTCCTGGACACCTGCAATGCAGAGCTAGAGTCTGGGAAGATATGGAGGAAGTGTCCACAGAGGCAGAGATAACAACAGAGGCGATCAGAGGCGCAGTCCTAGTTCCAATAGACCGACGTTTATAGATCCTGGAGGCTCGCAGCAGCAGTAGAGGAGGGAGGACCGCTTGGTGCCAGGTGGGAATCACTGATGAGCTCTAGTGAGACAGCCAGCGGCTCTTAGGTTACAAGGCTGGAATTATAATTTAAAGGTGAGAGTTTAGAGATTTAGGACAGGTGAGAAGGTCACCACTGGAGGCACTCTACCTTCAGTCCCATGGGAGGATGGAGTAGCCATGGAAAGTTTGGTGAAGTCACCTCTCCCCCTAGTCCTGGTTGGACTTTATCCAGTCTTAAGAGCCCAGATCCACCAGGTTGGACGACATTGGGTTGAGGATTGAGTCTTGCAAAGTGTGGTGGTGCATAGAATCCGCTCCTGGCACAGGGATGGCGCTGGGGCCCTGCGGGTGGCCCATGCCATGGAGAGCCTGGAGCCCCGGGTTGGAACTCAGCAGTAAGGCTGGACTCGATGAGTTGTGGTCGGGGGTGCCGGAGGGCGTTTTGTCGTCGTCTGAACTTCCCAGGAGCGTTTTCCCACCGTTCATAGAAGACGATAACGGGTTGTGACTGTTGGAATTGGAGTTTTCGTTATTCTCCCTTAAAAAACAACAGATATACAAACGTATAAATGTCTAGGCTACAGCTCCCGATCAAACGCTGCATGTGTATGAAGCCATCTGACAGAGCCGAGCGATTCGATCTATAGAACTATCTGTCTGAGCCAACTTCACCAAATTCAAATGTGTTCATAGGAAATGACAAACAGGCAAAGGACCGAAAATGTCGGCCAAACAGAAATCAACTGTAACTGTTCTCATGTCTATTCTAAACTCAGGAACAATTATTTCTAGTTGGTTGCTATTGGTGATTGGACATTTCAGTGACTCAGGACAAATATATTCTAAGATGTTTTCTTAAGCAATTAGTTATAGAACCCATATAATTTACAGAGGCTTTACATATGTGGTAGAACTACAAGTCCCAGCATATCCTATCAAGCAATAGCAATATTTATACCTAGGTAGAGAATATGCCTCCTGTTAAAGCTAAAGAATCAGCAATCTTTCTTCAAGTTAATGTTAGATTGCTCTACATTCAATCATGAGTTTGCTAAAATAATGTACCATATACTGTGTGTGTGTGTGTGTGTGTGTATATATATATATAATATAAATCTGACAGTGCTGTCTCAGAAAGTTTTCTTACTCTTGATTCGTTTTGGCCATTAGGATAACATACAAAAACACACACACACCATTTTATAATTTGCCCTATCATGAACTGAAATCTGAAATCTAAATGCAATTTACCATTGCTGTCTGCGCTGATTTACTAATAAGCCTGGATTTGTAACACATTTAGGAAAGACACATGTTCAACTAGTTAGTAAAAATCTATCATATATACAGTATATACACAAATAATCACGTAAGCATACATTTTCAAACCTATTGGTATATCTATGGGTTTGTGTGTGTGTGTGTGTGTGTGTGTGTGTGTGAATAATGATTGTATATAATGATGATGATAATAATAATAATACAAATAATAATAATAATGAAATAATAATAATACTTATTATTATTATTATTGTAATTTTTCTTCTTCTACTTATTATTATTATTATTATTATTATTTTCAATGGAATACTGAATTATGACCATAAACAGGAAGAATACAATATTTGCACAGTACATTGGCCATCTGATAATGCTGAATTCTATCCCATAAATTGCAGCTGAGCACATTACTACAATGTAACACATAATAAAATCATTGTCAGCGATCTTCTATATCTGCAGTTTAGTCCCTGTAGTGTATAGTGTGTTATTGTGTACTCACGTGTGTTTACAAATACTTGTGTGTCATCAGATACTGCAATACCCCTCTTTCAAATAAACAGACATATGTATATACATGTATGTGTATGTATTATAATACATACAATAAAATCTACTCGGGAGAGTTTGGTCAACCCCAATCTTGTTTATGAAATGATATAGTACATAGTATCTGTCACAGAGAAAATAGTATATTTGTATAAGTGAAGACTATAGCATTAAATGCATGTATATTATAATTTCTACATAGTCACGGTTGTATGTTCACCATAATGGTGTAAGTTATACTTAATATAATAATTAAAAAAATGTATTATTATCATCACACAACTAGTGAAAATATTAGTATTTGCAGATGAATGTTATCTTTAGGTATCTTTTATTTTTTCATTTGCATTTATTTGACACATTTGCATGTTATCTGGCGATTTTAAATTAAACTACTTCACTTTTAAAAGTTATAAACTGATTGTAGAAATGTTAAAAAACATTTTTCTGTTAAATGTTGAAAATCCCAGATACCTAAATCTTATCTTAATGTGAATGCCATCTAAGTCCGTTTTAATTTAATCGGGTTCTTTAGGATTTTGTACAGTCGTGGCACAATATTAAAAACTAATGTTACAACACACAAAATTAAATGGTGAATTCAACTGATAATGTGAATCTTGGACTAAGAACTGTAATTATACCTTGGCTAAAATATCAACCATCCCCGAATCTTTCCTTATTAATATTTCCACCCTTGATTAACTTTATAAGCCACTTAAATATTTTTATTGCAGAGATCTGTCATAACTCTTTACCAGTAACGATCTGCTAGTTTATATAATTAATAGGCACTAAATGATGGCATAAAGTAATAGGAGTCAGATTGTAAAACGATAGTGATATCCGGGCCTTGGATGAAATAATATAATACATGAATGTCTGCCTAGAGAAGCATTGCCATTTTTTTTAACGTTATGTATATGTAGCTGTGCTAATAATAGCCACCCAGCCCCAGCCTGTAGGCTGATAGGATGGTTGATTGTAATAATCATTTAATTATATGTTTGCTATCTGACCTGACACTGAGTAGTTCATGTCCATCATCATTACACGATGAGGGAGTTATATTGCCATCCAGTGAAAGCTGGAGCTTAATGAGGTAGGTTAGTGAGAGCAGGCGTGGGATGGGGTATCCTCTGTGACAGGCACACAGCAGCTCACATTGGCTTTCAATGCAGCACATAACAACAACATATTCCATAGAACACTGATATGTGCCTCTGGGGCAGTGATCCGGCCAATTGGGGTATGCCCGGGGCTGTTCTGATACAGGGACACAAGTGCACAATCATTCTTATGATGTATCTTATGTATCTGTATTAATAATACAGATCCTTTAGCTAGTTGTGTATTATATCAGTAGTATTGTAAATGTAATTCTGTAATGTTCCTAGCTGCATAGTGTCTCCTCAAGGGCTCATTGCCAGCTTTATCATCAGTATTTGAAAAAAACAAAAAACCCCAAACAGTTAAATATGTCTTCCCTATATTAAAAGTGTTGCCATTCAGAATCTTCAAATTTCTATGAAAAGAATTATACGATCCGAACCTACCTACCTACCTAGCTGATTGAATAGATCCTCAATATTGCAAATTTAGTTCTGTCATGTTCCCCAGTCTCTACCTGGTGTTCTCGATGTAACATGGCCACAAACAGCTTTCTTCAGTATTTTATATATAATGTATTCATTATTTTAGAAGCGTTTCTATATAGAATCTTCAACATTGTATGAAACAATTTCATATAATATTCTACACTTTCCGTGTCAAATTTATTCTATTATAGAGATATGTCCAGATAAAATATCTTCAGTATGTATGACCATTTCTAAATATTATGCTCTAAAGTATTTTTGTGTAATATCTTGAACATGATATGACCATTTGTAATTATTATCCTTCAGTCTTGTCTGAGTAATATCTTCAACATTGTATGACGACTATTTCTACACAGACTTTTGAAAGTTCTATTAAAAAATGTATAGTATATCCTAAACATGTATTAGATAATTTAGTATA
>NW_017306331.1:2119858-2123291 GCF_000935625.1 Nanorana parkeri | reverse complement strand
TATATATATATATATATATTAGTATGGTCAGGTCTCTAGAAAATCCTCACTAGTTAAAAGGAAATTCTGTATAATACCAGAATTATGAAGCCAGTTCTGTACAATATTCCCAACATAATAGAGGCAGCCCTCCTTTTAATAACCATTTAAATAAAATACTTTACATCTCATTGGGAAATGCTGGGTATGTTATAATATTAATATGTTCAACATCGCACAGCTTTGAATATAATACATTCATTGTCCTCTATGATCGGTGTTTTATAAAAAAAAAGATGACATGGTTAGGTACAAAGTATCATCTTTTTTTTTTATATTTTAGCCCCTAAAGGGTTAGATATGGTCAGTGTTTTATAAAAATATGACATGTTTAGTTGTATAAAATATCCTATTTATTTGGCTAGTTCTATTTTGGAAAGTCTAAATAGATCCTGGATGGTTCAGTCGAACGTCTTCAAACCTCCTCTGATCATTTTTGAGTAATACCCCCCAGGTTTCAAGGCTAGGTCTAGGAGAACCCTTAACCCCCCATGTCCTGCTCTCAATATTCAATGTCCATCGTGCCCTACCAACAAGTGTCTCTGGAGTTTGGGTTGAAGGGTAAGTCCCATCATGACATGCTAGTCTTATCATCTGGTACATGTAGTTCTACAGCAGCTAGGGATCTCAGGTTTCCCCAGGCAAGGATATCCCAGTTTTCACTGAATAAATTGTGCCCTGTGGTGTCAGTATTTAGTATGCAATGCCCAATAGCCCTGCTAATAAGCTGATGTAGAAGTGTAAGATCCCAGCATGCCAGTTTAGCTTTAACAGCTGGGACATGTGGTGTAGCAGCAACTGGAAGAAAATCTCCAGGAAAGGATATTCAGGGTTAAGTTGTGCTCTGTGATGTCAGTATTTAGTATGCAATGCCCATTGTGCCCTGCTAAAAGTGTCTCTTAAGTTGATGTAGAAATGTAAGTCCGAGCATGCCAGGTTAGCCTTACCAGCTGGTATATGTGGTGTAGCAGCAGCCAGGTTAGCCTTACCAGCTGGTATATGTGGTGTAGCAGCAGCCAGGTTAGCCTTACCAGCTGGTATATGTGGTGTAGCAGCAGCCAGGTTAGCCTTACCAGCTGGTATATGTGGTGTAGCAGCAGCTGGAAATCTCCAGGTAAGCATATCCATAGTTAAGTGTTGCTATGTGGTGCCAGTACTAAATATTCCATGCCCACTGTGCTCTGGCCAACAAAAGTTTTCTTGAGTTGATGCAGCAATGTAATTCCTAGCATGCCAGGCTAGCCCTACCAGCTGGGACATGTGGTTCTACACAGGTTGGAGATCTCAAGGAAAGCATATCCATAAATAAGTGGTGCCAGCACTCCATGGGCTTTGTGTCCTTCCAACTATGACTCTTGACTTGGTGTATAGGGTAGACGTCCCACCATGGCAGGCTAGCCCAACCAGCTTCTACACATGAAAGGCTATATTCATGTGTACAGTGAAGGGCCCAGGCCGTGCCAATGCTGTGCCAGCTACATAACAGCAGAATGACAGAAGTACTTACTCGTACCTTTCCTTGGCCTCGGCCGCCCGGTCCCTCTGCCTCCTGTTTTTGAACCAGTTGCTGACCTGGGTGGTGGTGAGTCCAGTGGCCTCTGCCAGCTCCCTCTTTTCCCTGGGTGACGGGTAGGGGTTGTGGGCATACCATTCCCTTAGCACGCTCCTGCTCTTCTCCTTGAAGCAATAGCTGGTCTCTTCCCCGTCCCAGATGGAGCGGGGCAGGGGAAACTTTCTGCGCACCCTGTACTTGCCCACCGCCCCCAGGGGGCGCCCCCGCAGCTTCTCCGCCTCGATGTAGTGCGCCTTGAGCCACAGCTGCTGCAGCTTGGGGTGGTTGTGCGGGGAGAACTGGTGGCTCTCTAGGATCTTGTACAGCTCCCGGAAATTGCCCCGGTGGAAAGCCACCACCGCCTTGGCCTTCAGCACGCTCTCGTTCTTATGGAGGTGCTCGCAGGCTGGCAGGGACCAGAGGAAGCGCCCCAGGCGCTCTATGTTCCCCCCTTGCTGGAGCACCTCGCACACGCAGGCCACTTGCTCCTGAGTGAAGCCAAAGGTGGGCAGCATCGACATGGTCCTTGGCGGCGCTACTGATCACTGACACAACCATCCAGGGCCGGGAGAGGCAGCAGCCTGGTCAGATCGTGCACCACTCAATCCCATCCACAAGCCATGGAGTCCAGGAAAAGTTTTCTCAAGTCCCAGAAGTTTTGTTCTTGTTCCTTCGCTTGGATCCCGCAGCGGTCCTTTCTCCCCGAGCCTCGCCGTGCCAGATAATATAGAGAGGAAAGGCAGCTCGCCCTCTGTCTGGAGGACTTCTTCTTTTTTTTTAATAATATTATTCTAAACTGGCATGAAAAATTATTGTGCGCGCTGTGATTGGTCGGTTATCTGACCCGGGGACTGCGAGGATAAGACAACAGTTTTAGTCAAATTATTCGCCATGGTTACCCTGTCAATCAGGCGAAACCCGATCCGCATGGAGGAGGCTCCCTGGCCGCCTTGACAGATTGCTCTCATCCACTGAGAGGCAGCTTCGCAGCTGAAAAGATCGGGTGGAAGGCTGGCTGAGTTCTGCCATGATTGATGCAGCAAGAAGCCAAAAAGGAGAAGGAGGGAGGAGAGGGAGCTGGAATATTGGAATGTCATCCCTGTCCTAATGTAGTCTGCTTCATTCACTGCAAGAGGCACTTCTGTGCTGCTCATAGCCGGCCTGTGATTGGCTCCCGCCAAGTGATGGCTTCACTTCATGCTGGGGTACATGTCCTGCTCCTGCAGACAGTTTGCTGTCTATGTTATAGAATCTAGATGGTAGGTTCTGTATAGAGATAAACAAAATGGGTTAGAAATTTGGGATTTTATTTTAGCTTATTGATAGGTCAGTGTCAGCGGAGGACTGGCATAGGGGGGAATCACCCCCTGGGACAGGACAAATATTGGGTTACTGCCCTGAGTGGAGATACTCCCCTATTCAGAGTACAGTAAAGGGAGTATGGACCTGAAGTTATTTGTTATATGGGTATCAGCATCCCAGTTATATACAAAAAGAGATGGTTAGGGGATTTACCAGAGACGACTTCTAAGAAACGTACAATGTAACAATCATTACATTAGAATACATTGAGCCCAGACTTGCTGTTACTGGGTACAGTTTGGTACAGTTTTATTTCTTCTCTATACATGTTTTCCCCACTCAGTCTTCTTTCCCACAATCAGTGACAACAACCACTGGGTGTTATATAACTACCTGCTCCCTCCCCTTCATCCATGCGGTCACTGACTGCAGGTCATCCTTCTGTTGGTGGTCTGAACTGGGGAGCAGGTCCAATCTTTCTATCTATCTATCTATCTATCTATCTATCTATCTATCTATCTATCTATCTATCTATCTATC
>NW_017306331.1:2104623-2119731 GCF_000935625.1 Nanorana parkeri | reverse complement strand
ATCCATCCATCCATCCATCCATCCATCCATCCATCCATCTATCTATCTATCTATCTATCTATCTATCTATCTATCTATCTATCTATCTATCTCCATCTGTGATATCCTTAATATATATATTGGATACCTGCTGCTGTAGAGTCATTTCATCCTCCCTCCGGTGGGATATACTGTATGTCATTGGGCCGATTTTCTAAAGGAGTTAAAAAACTCTTTTAACTGTGTGAATGTTCACTTATCCAGTCATGTGAATAGCATATTCCTGTTTAGTTAATGCATTTGGCTACTTGAAGTGAATACTCACATAATTGATGTGAAGATTTTCAACTTCTTTAGTAAATCAGCCCAATCTGAATGTAATTAGGTTGTCTATCTATCTATCTATCTATCTATCTATCTATCTATCTATCTATCTATCTATCTATCTATCTATCTAGTATTCTCTCTTTCTTTCTTTCTTTCTTTCTTTCTTTCTTTCTTTCTTTCTTTCTTTCTTTCTTTCTTTCTTTCTTTCTTTCTTTCTTTCTTTCCATTTGGATTAGAGCAGCCCCTTCATTATATATCCTGTATGTGACTATAGTTTTTCTGAGATTTGCACAGCTCTGTCATAGCACACAGCCTTGCCTTGCAGGGAAAGAGACTCTAATGTCCCCTCCAGCAGTTAAGTAACACTTGCAGGTCTTGTCCCTCCCCCAGCCTGCAATTTGAACTGTGAAAAGAGAACCAGGGGACTCTGAACTTGCATTACACACTGAGAACTGTGTAATGACAGTTCAGTGTTCCTGGTTACGTGGTAACCAAGGGACGCTGATCTGTCTCTGCAAGTGGCCGGAGCCAGCCATGAGATGACGGCTGGCTCCGCCCAGCTGTCAGTAGCAGGCTGTCGGCCAGCCAATGGCCGGCCGTTCGGCCAGCTTCAGCTTTCACCTCGTCTCAGGTGAAAGCTGGTGTGACTTATACACCTGTGTGACTTATACACCTGTGCCAGAGAGCACAGCCAGCAAAGTGACACACATTCTATGCTAGAGATAGGCAATACAGAGGTGTCACACCCAAACTACAGCCAGAATATTGGATCGAGAAGGAGCAGCAACACACTGATAAGTCATCAGCTCTCCTCACTCTCCCCTCTCCTACTGTCAGCATGTTCTCTGACATCACATGTGCATGCAGCAGATCCTCATTGGCTCCTAGTGCTGCCCCTTTCCTCTACCAGTCTGAGTGCTGCTGTGCAGTGATGACAGGAGGCTGACCCAGGCAGATCCGGTTTTACGTAAGAATGTATTTGTTTATTGTAAAGGATTAAACAACTGCATTAAATAGTGTTTCTTTAATCTACCTGGAGTTCATCATTAATACCATCATAATAATAATGCTGGCTTGATTTGGGCTGATTAAATTCAGGTATTGTAAAATAGGTATTGAAAATAAATACTTGGCTTGTATTCATTTTTTTTCTCTTAGTGTATGCTGATCTCCTGCAGCCTCTTATCGGCCACCTACCGTTCACTTACCTCCAATGATGGCTGCATTGCATTTTTCAGGGTAGGTTTCCTGAAGGTGACAACAGTGCATTGTGCCTGCATTATAAGTGAAATGGACACTTGTAGTCTCCCATCGGGAGCCTGTGTGACAGGGTGACAACGCAGGAGCACAATTGTAAGACAGGAACAGAGTGTTGTCACCCTATAACAGGAGGTTCCTTTACAAGTCTTTAACGGGCAGCAAAGTGGTATAGTGGTTAGCACTTCTGCCTTGCAGCGCTGGGGGTCCATGTTTCAAATCCCAGCCAAGTCATATCTGCAAGGAGTAGATTGTGTGGGTTTCCCACTCTCCAAATACATGCAGGAAGGTAAATTGGCCCTTGCATGTATGCACCTTAGACTGTAAGCTCCTTGAGGGCTGGGAATGTGCACTGTGTAAAATTGTCAGTACTATATAAAAATTACCAATTGTAACTGTACTATCTTCCTATATTGCAAAGCACCACTCAAAATGTTGGCACCCTGATAAATAATAATAATACAAGAACCTTCATGGCAGGATCACCAGGTATCATTTTATAAAAAACTGCAGATCTAAACATATTACACATTTTATTAAAGTTTATATGACATTTAATGATTGGGCTTACATACACTTCA
Organism: Nanorana parkeri; assembly: GCF_000935625.1. Lineage (NCBI taxonomy): Eukaryota > Metazoa > Chordata > Amphibia > Anura > Dicroglossidae > Nanorana > Nanorana parkeri. The sequence goes on along the minus strand of NW_017306331.1, from coordinate 2,117,587 downwards.
ATCATTTCATCATTAAATCCCTGTTTCAGCATTAAATGCATTTAAAGGTAAAAGCTGCTTCCATTCAGATCTTTATGTGTCTAACAACATGAATACGATAGACACCAACCAACAAATGAGTATGACTGAGAATCGGTGTCGGAAGTCAGAGCCGTGTCTGGGGGACAGGAGAGGTGAGGTGCGGCTTTTCCTTTTGGCTTTAATAGGGATTTTACATTTTAAGAATGCTATTAGAGTCATAATGATTTAATTCTTTTTATTTTTTATTGATTGAACCCTGACTGTGGAATTTATTTATGAAATTCGATGTAATGTGATATATACTCCGAGCACTCCCTGACGTTTCTGTATGGTGCTATTTCTTGTTACAGCAGTGATTAAAACTATGCAGTACAACCATACATCCCAACTGTGCCTCATTTGGAACCAAATTCCTCTGTCCCTCGTTCCTCCTCAGTTGTCTCTCTTTTTGGGCTGATGTACAGATATCGATGAAAAGCTTCTATTCAACTACCAAAAGTGTTATTCTGAACTAAAACCTTCATCTCATCTCTTAATTGTCCTAATTGCTTTTTCAAAAAGCCAGGATACAGAAAAAGTAATGGTGACAAAAACAGTTCTGGGTTTAATCAATCATTCTTGGCATATAAATTCTTAATGACTCACATAACTGGGTAACTGGGGGCATGGCAGGGGTGTGACCATTGCCTATATATTAATTTGGGCAAGTACTCGTACTTGCCCAAATGCTCCGATGCCTAGCCAGATACTTCCTGTTTTAGGAAGCCGGGCAGCGCGTCATTACACACTGCCCGGCTTCCTGATTGGCTGGGAAGCCGGCTCCATGCTCCCTCGTCAGTTGTGACGAGAGAGCATGAAGCCGGTTTCCCGGCCAGTCAGGAAGCCGGGCAGCGTGTAATGATGCGCTACCTGGCTTCCTGATTGGTCGGGAAGCTGGCCAATAAGGAAGCCGGGCGCCTTGTAATGACGCAACGCCCGGCTTTCTTGATGGCCGGGAAGCAGTCTTCGTGCTCCCTCGTCACCTCATGACGAGGGAGCATGGAGCCAACTTCCTGGCCAATCAGGAAGCCGGGTGCAGCGTCATTGCACGGCCCCTGGCTTTCCTTGATTGGCCCGCAAGCCGGCTCCATGCTTTCTCGTCACATAGTGATGAGTAGCATGTGGACGGCTTCCTTGCTAATTGGGAGGTCGGGTGGCGAGTCTTTACACACTGCCCGGCTTCCGAGTACCGGAAAAAAATAATATCTGTGCTAGTACTCGGTACCGAAATACCGGTATCGGTGCATCCCTAATTACTAGGGATGTCCCGATGCTACTTTTTCAGGCCCAAGAACAAGTACAAGTACATCCCCTCATGTACTTGCCGATACCAATTACCGATACTTTTTCTTAAAGGGACAGGTGACTTTAAATGATCCATAGTACAACTACATGTTATGTACTATGGATCATGGTTTAACCTATACATGTTAGCAGGGGAGAATTGTAACTCTATTGCTGGAATGTAGTGGAGGTGTTTGCTGTATATATGTACTACATATACATTACACACGTCCAGTACACTATAGCAATAGATTTACAGCCAGCCCCGTCCCAGCTTCCCTTACTCACAGTTTCACGCCGATCCCCGAAGCTAGTGCTTTACAATATAAGGAAGTCATTACAATCACAATACAATTCAAGATGCAAAATGCACAGCCGCCTTCCCCACTATGCTAATAGCGTATCTTCTCAGAAGCTGCACACAGCGCGCCGGTTTAAATAGTAACCGACACGCTCTGTATGCATATTCTGGCAGCGTGAGAGACGGGAGTCTGCGCTTTAAACTTACCCTGTCTTCGCCGCGCGCTCCTGTCTGAAAACCCGAAACTGCTCGGGCGGCCACAAAGCATCTTGGGGCGGGTGCATGCGCAGTTCGGATTTTCGGGCGGGAGACAAGGAGAGACACAAGGTAAGTCTATGGATGGCGTGCACCCGTATGCAGACACCACGGGACAGGAAGTGCCAGCAAGCACAGAGGAGTCAGCTCTGGATCTGTGTTTGTGGGTTTTGGGGGGGTGGCGGGGCAGGGTTTGATTGCAGCAAGCCAGAAAGGGAGAACTCAAACAAATCCACTGGATCCATCATAGCCAGATTTACTTTCTTTGGAGTTTCACCACACATATGCAAGTGACCACGGGAAAAGATATACATATTCGAAATATGTGGGTAAGTAGAACATGTCATCGTCATAAATGTAAGTGGGTGCAATTTCAATTCTAGGCAGTCTATATTTGGTCATTTAGAACCATTCTATATTGTTAGATATGGAATTACAAGTTTATACTGCATAGTGAAAATCTTTAGCAGGCTTCTCATTCCTGTTATGTGTCTTCATGTTCTATAAATGCTATCGTGATGCAATGTACTGTATTCTCTTCTGTGCGTACTGTATAGTTCTCTTAGAAATTCCAAGCTATTTTACCTTCACCCAAAACAGATTTGAAACACAATTTATGCCATGACACGGTTTTTATTATAAGATTAGTGCATACCTATTCTAACCTTAAAAAAAGTTTAATTTGTAGATATTTAATTGTGGGCAGATACTAATGCTGATTTAAAGTTGAATTGCAAAATTCCCCTCCAATCATCCAATCTGTTGTTTTTTTAAAAAGTTTCTATGACCCTATTAAATTTACCTTCATCCATCGTCCAGCATCCCAGGCCCAGACTACTGTATATCACATGAACTTGTATAGGCATTTCCTTCAAGTGTTCATGAGTATATGGTACTGGTACTAACCTTTCTTATAAAGGAGAGCGATTGTTTCTTAGCTAAAAAGAATTCCAAGACATGCAATAGAGTTAAATGTCCAGTGATTGTTTTTGTGGTACAACTTGTAGACAGCCCTATCATTAGCTTTAAGTCATCCACAGTAAGTGACAGAGACTTAGGGGTTCATTTATAAATTCTACCCGGGGGGATGCTGTTCGCATGGCAGTAGTGCCCTTAGAAGGCGCTGATGATATCTGCCAAGCCACATGCCAGGCGGAACCTTTATAAATTAACCACCATAAAGTATATGTAAGCCCAAGATCATTATTAATATATTGCAGCTTGCTGGTCCTTGGGTGTGGTGGCTGCACTTGCTTTCTTTTTTTTTAGCAAGTAGAGAAAATACCTGTTGATCTTTCCAGAAATGCAATGTCCTTGTAACCTCCTGTGTACTGAACGTATATACTGAGCAATGTTTTCCTCCCTCCTAGCCACCTTTTATAAAAAACAGAGAGGAAAATCTGTTGGTAGTCCAATTTAGGAGAGCATCCTGGGTGACAATGCAGCTCTGTCTATATGGTGTAAGCATTGCCACTCTCGGACAGTAAGGCTATATAGACTATAGAGTGAATGTGCATTATGGGACTCCTGTGGCAGAACCTATGAATTCCTGCGGCAGGAATCCCAAATATGCAGTTTAGAAGCAACTCCTGTCAATGCCGATGCTACAGATTATCATTAACCAAAGCTAATTTTTATTCATGTTTGTCAAGACTATTACTATATATGCTCAAATATTCATTGTACTGCCAACCGAAGGAAAAGGGTCATAGTGGGTCATATGTATGAAAAGTGTGCTACAGGAAGTATTTCATTTGTAAGAGTCCTATTGTCAATATTTTTTTCTCCTTCCTGTAACTCCTCTCTTCTATCAATCCCTATGAGCTGCACAAGGATGTGCTATCCTTTTGACTGTGACTATGTCACATAGGAGCATTCACTTGCAGTAATACTATCCGCATTATACCCAGGGAAAGTCCATATGCTTTGAATGACCTGACACAAGGGCTTTATATGGTGAATGACAGTTGTACACTTAACCCCACTAACAGCCCTCTGGAAACCCCCTGCCCATTATGTGTGTGTGTGAGCGATATTTAATAATATCACACGTTTATGAATATGTTTACAGCTGAGCACCTGGTGAGTGACCTGTCTTAAAATGTTAAAATATTAAAATTTTTCCTGTTTTTAGGATTAAACAGACATTTAAAGGAACATTCTAATCACATTTTTATTTAGTAATAAATCCAAGGGATATGGTCTATCTGCCTACGAGAACATCAGGTTATTCTTCAAAGGAGTGAAATCCTCTAGAGCCATGTAGGGCTGCAACCAACTAATCATATAATGGATAATAATCGATTATGAGAATAGTTGTCAACTATTCTGATTATCGATTAGTTGGTTGGATCGCCTAGCCTTATCCTCCAGGCTGGGAGGGGAGCACAGCAAGTAGTGGGTGGGTGCAATGGCCAGCCTACTATTGGCTATTGCAATTTGAAATGGCTATTGCACCAGCCCACTACCGTAATCTTGCCACTGGCAGGTGTCATTCCCTGGCTGAAGCTATTCAAGCACCATGTGCTTACAATATTATTATCAAACAAACAAATTATAAAAGAAGTTTCCTGTTTTGGCCTGACAAATTCTGCTGCGGGAGGTGCGTTGCAGTGCCATTGATTTCAATGGCACCCCAAACCCGCCTCCCACCCACAGTGTGATCGCCCGCACTGGAATGCACGGTACAGCAATGCTGTGCGTTCCAGTGCAGTGCGATTGCAAAAAAATGGTGCCTGCAGTTTTATTCTGCAGTCAACTTTATGTTCGTAACACTGCATTTGTGTATTTTTTTAAAAATTAAGGATGGTATTTATTTAATGTTTTTATCCGATTAATAAAAAAAATAATCGGCCAACTAATCGATTATGAAAATTATCATTAGTTGTAGCCCTAATACCATGTTATTTTGTATTGCAGAAAGAACTAATCCTAAACGTACAGTTCTACAGGTAAAGGTTCTTAACTCCCACATACAACTCCATGGTCTAATTATATACAATATGGCCTATGCTAGGCTGACAGCCATCCTAATTATTGAGTTCAGGTGTTTCCAGTCAAGGGTATTGTTAACGCTACAACATAAAAAGACATTTTGGACAATCGTGCTCTTCCAAAGTTGTGGCAACAGTTTGCTGAAAGTCCTTCATTGTACCAGCATGACTTTCCCCCTGTGCACAAATCCAGCCCCATAAACACAAAGCTTGATGAGTTTAGTGTAGAGGAACTCAAGTGGCCTGCATAGAGCCCTGACCTCAACTCTACTGATGAATTGGAATGCTGACTGTAAGATAGGTCTTCTCCTCCAGCATCAGTACCTCACAAATGTTCTTTTGGCTGAATGGACATAAATTCCCACAGAAATACTACAAGATCTTGTGGTAAGTCAAAGAGTGGAGCCTGTTAAAGCCACATTGGCAAAGGGGGGTGGGTAACTCAATATTAATGCCCGTGGCTTTGGAATGGGTTAACCAACAAACTTTTGGCCATAAAGCCTTTATATATTCACACTGCTGCTAGGACATCACGCTGCTTATAAAAATGCCACCCTAGTGCAGCAGCATAACATCGTAAATCAGGAGGGGGTTGGAGGAGAGAGCCACAACTGAGAAGCTCCTTAGAGGACCATTGTAGAGTCTGCTGTATATGGTATAGTTAGGCCCTTGCGGCCACCCATTGACATCGCTCGTGTCAGAATAAAGAAAAAAAAAGACACAGTGGGGTTTCTCTTCTTGGCGGCCGGGAGCGCGGGGCTCCCAGAGCGCCCGGGAGATTTTTAACATTTAAAAATTTTTTTTTTTTTTACAGCAGCAGAGCCGCCGGACAATAGGAAACTATTGGGCGGAGCTAGCTGTCACTGCTAGCTCCGCACAATCGTTTTCTATTAACTTTTTTCTACTTTTTTCACTCTTTTTCTGTTCTGCTCGGTGCCTCTGAGGGACCGAGCAGAACAGCCGAGCCAAATGCCGCTCGGCGGCATTCGGCTATTCTCTCACTGCTGTTCGGGATCTTTCAGAATAGCCCGAACATTTGTGTGAAGCCTGAGGTTCGGCTGAGTATGTTCGGCTGATCCGAAGCCACACGAAGCAAGCCGATGTAAGGCTGATTTCAGCTGATGTATGGCTGAAATCAGCCGCACCAGCCTGAAGTGAATAGCCGAACAGTGTTCGGCTCACTTCACTTCTGATCGGTCATTCACTCGGCTGCCCTCGGCAGCTTTGTGAATAGACCCCATTGTGTGAATATTTACTTCATTTATGCAATCATTAGAAATGCAAATTCGTGATCACTTTAAATACCCAATCAAATAAATACCCAATTCACATGCTTGGATAACTGAAGTGAATATTCACCCAATTTTTACATTACAGATTTACAATAAAAATTCTAAGGATTCTGTAAATAGCCAAGAACACTGCCTATGCTGCACTGAGTACTGCTGTTGCCTAAGTTCCCTCAAGTTGGACTAAAGAGCTCCTTCCCCTATGTTATGGAGGAGAGGGGGATGTCCTGTAGTTCATCAGTGGGAAGAGGGCAGGGAAGACAATACTGCTTGGAATTTTTTTGCAGCATTGTCAACTCATTACAGGAAATAAGTAGCTCACTATATTTCTGGAAGGATCAACAGGTAAATTTCTCCTTGATGGTCTACAGAACACCTCCATAACATAGTTGGGAGTTCTGCAGTCCAGCTTGGGTGAACCTAGGCAAGGCCAACAACACTGCTTGAAATTTTTGTGCAGCAGAGGCAGCGTTGCAGCTCACTGCAGGAAGTTAGGGGCTCGCTGGATGCCTAGCAGGATCAGGTTTATTTTTTATATGTGCTGTGTTTTTAAAAAGACAAAATATAGCAAAATGTGCATGGGATGGAATGAATAGTGTTTTTGTATTGGAAAAGTAAAGTATTTGTAACACATTTTACACTTAGAATACAATAATAATAAATAATTTTTAAAGGAAAAATTGAATTTACACTATAGGTGTGCCATGAAGGTGCGGTTATTAGGTTCCCACGCCTGTACATTACGTATACTATATGAGAGATATTGTATGGCCCTACTTCAGCTTTAAATATTAGAACCCAGAGACGTTTTGCTACATATTTGTCGCCAGCCTATCAAACTCATAACTACAAGTGCGGTCCTATAGATGGGAAGATAAACATCGACTGGCCTTTGAGCTTCTGTTTACTTCTCTATCATTTCCATACAGGGAGTCCTCCATTAACTGATCGCAGTGGGAGGGAGACTGGCAAGAGCAGGTCCCCTGGATATCCTGAACCTCTTCCTCCGCATATGGGTTTTATTTGCAGCACCATCAAGGTTTCCAGCCTGCAGATATTGTTCTTGTTCTCATTAAGTCAAATAGGATTGATTTCAGCTGAAGCCACACACCAACCGTCTGAAAAACCAACGCAATTAGAGGTTCATGCTGGTGATCATTCAGAAGAACACGACTTTTGGGTGGAAATCTGGATGCAGTTCCCTGACTTTAAATCAAGAACATGTGAAAAATTCAACAGCTAGGAAGAATGATCTCAGTCAGGGTACCACCAATCTGAAAGGAACACATTGGTGAATTCTCCTGACTCTAAAGGCAATAGGCATAAAATAAAGGATTCTTACATTTCAAATGACTGTAGTGGCCAGATGTGATGGCATTGGGACTATTATTTCAATGGAAGTCTCACCTCTATAAGTCAAAATTGTCACCTTTTCTCAGAGCCCAGGAAAAGCTGACCTACATACTTCTTGCACTGCGTTCCTTATATTTACATTACAAGCCATGGTGGCATTGTCAGTGATCTGGATTTGGTGCCATTGGGTGGGGTTAAGTCGAGTACCGATATTTTTTTCCCCGTTATTCGCCGATACCGAATACCTATACCGGGAGTCCCATTAAGGAAGCCAGACGGCGTGTTATGACTCGCCACCCGGCTTGCCGATTAGCAGGGAAGCCGTCTCCATGCACCCTTGTCACCAGGTGTCGAGACATCACGGAGCCGGCTTTCTGCCAATCAGGAAGCCGGGCGCCGTGTAATGATGCCTTGCCCGGCTTCCTGATTGGTCGATAAGCTGGCCAATCAGGAATCTGGGCAACGCTTCATTACACGGCGCCCGGCTTCCTGATTGGCCGGGAATCTGGCTCCTTGCTAACTTATCACCGGGTGACGAGGGAGCATGAAACCGGCTTTCTGGCCGGAAAGCCGGGGGGCGTGTAATGACACGCTGCCCAGCTTCCTGATTGGCCGGGAAGCTAGCTCCATGCTCCCTCATCACTTGTAACGAGGGAGCATGGAGCTGGCTTCCCGGCCATTCAGGAAGCAGGACAGTGTGTAATGACTCGCTGTCCGGCTTTCTGATACCGGAAGCTTAAGTATCGGGCCAGGCATCGGAGCATTTGGGCGAGTATGAGTACTCGCCCAAATACTCGGCACCGAAAGCCATATCGGTATATAAAAAGCCAGATCTTTTTTTGTTTCATTGTGGATAGAGATGGGAGTGGGTTAAACCCCTTTTAGGTTTTTGTGCATTCTCCCATAGGGGAGAGTTTTTTCACTTCTTGGCCTATAGACATACAAGCTAATGAGAAGAGATCTCTTAAAAGTAAGAGCAATGCCCTCTTAGATAGTTGTCACCATTAGAAGATTTACCCCTTTATTCCTGTTCCATTGGCAACTAGAAATTTGGGATTTTCCTTTACTTTCATTCCCATGTAAAGTGGTCAGCTGGACAAAGGGAAGGAATAAATCTCCCTAAAAGGAACACATACATCATTAAAACCTGACGTGGGATTTAAACCCTCAAGTCTTGGTTTAGATTCACTTTAAAGAAGAACTATATTCAAGAACAACAATTTAATATATTGCAGGTTACCAGTCCTTAGATGTGGTGGTGGCATTTGTTTTCTATTTCCAGGCTAAGAACATTTTTAGCAAGTACAGAAGATACCTGTTGATCTTGCCAGAAATTTAGAGTCTTTGTATCTTCCTGTGAGTTGAACTGGAAGAAAAAATAATCATATCTTCCTTTTGTAAACTACTGATCTCCCCATCCTCCATGTAATGTGGATGAATAAAGGGAGGAGTTTAAAGGAGAACTATGAGGTGAGTGCTTTTCACTCACCTCATAGTTCTAGCCGACCTGTGACAATGAGACTATCACAGGTCGGCTCAGTAGATCGGGAGGTGAGCGAACACATACCGGCATTCGCTCACCTCTCGATCCTGTCACGGCTCTCTGCCGTGACAGGGGAGGGGCTGGATTCCCCCCTCCCCGCTCCGATCCGCCAGCGCTGACTGGCGGAACGGACGGGGGAGGGTACAGCTGGCTCTGCCTCTAGATAGGCAGAGCCAGCTGTCAGTCACGTAGCTGGGCGGATCCCGGCACAATTGTCGGGATCCGCTTTAGTTGCGCCGTCTCAGTATACCGCGAGCTACAGCTCACGGTATACTGAGCCTAGGGTGACGGGAGGACGCTAGTTTGTGTCCTCCCGTTACCCTAAGGAGAACTATGGGGAAAAGCCTTAACCCCATAGTTCTCCTTTAAAGTGCAGCCTGGGTGACAACCATGGCTCCCTCCATAGATACAACGGAGGAGTATGAGCCACCCAGCGAAGGATATGTATTATTCACCAGATTTCAATGTGAAAATAAAGGTACGTTTTGGGGTTTTATATACGCTTTAATGGGTGTCTTTTCTGCTTCAGGGACAATATAGGGAGGAGCTTATTCTGTTAATGCCTTTAGAAGGGCATTAAGAGAATCTTAATGCTTGGTGACAGGTTTAAAATTTTCCTCAGTGTTAGTAACTGGCAATTACTGATTAAAGGAGAAAGATTAGGGCAGTACAGTAGTGTAGTGGTTAACACTTCAAACTTGCAATACTGGGGGTCCCTGGTTCAAGTCCTGTTCCGGATACTTGTGTTTCCTCCCACACTCCAAAGACATGCTGGTAGGTTATTTGGCTCCTGTTCAAACCAGTCCTGTATGTATGCATGTGAACTAGGGACATTAGATTGTAAGCTTCTTGAGGTCTGGGACTTCTGTGAATGTGCACGATGTAAGGTGCTGTGTAAATTGTTGGAGCTATGTAAATACCTGTCATAAATAAGTCTGATTTAAATATATGTGTTGAGTTAACACATGCCATTTACATGTGTTGACGTGTGGTGGTGCCCATCACAACACTTTCATTCATTTTGAATGGGACCCCAATGCACTAAGGCAATGCACAACACCACACCACACATTTTATGGTATATCAGATTTTTGGGATATTTTGGTTCAAAGGCAGTCTATTGTTTTCAATGGTTTTCCTTAATGCAAGGTGAGTGAATGTACATTAATGTCTTCCACAAATGTAAATGAGCCCTATAGCACTAAACACTTATTTTACCTGCTTAAATCTGGCCAAGTGCTGAATATGCAAATGAGTATCACTGGTAAATCCAATCACTACGCCAGTCCTTGGTATATGACTCCTATTTACATGGAAAAAGTTGGTATGTCTTCCCATCCACCATGAAAACACCAACCTTGGGCTAAATGTTTACTGGGCTCTGCCTCTTATTCACTTCTAGGGCTCAGCTGGAAAGTGGGAGGTATTATGTGCATACATTATTAGAAAAAAAATCATGCTTTTCCTGCCTTGTCACTTCCTGAAACAGAAAGCACAAACAATCTTATCTTCCTTCTATAAACTATTAATCTTCAGTCCAAAATCAGGGGAGTAATTTGGGTGGCAAGCATGGCTCCCTCATAGATACAATGGAGCAGTGAGCGTAGCCATCCTAGGACAGGAAGTGTGTTGTTAGCAGGATTATCATGTGAAAATGAAAGGGGGAAAAAAAGCCTGGAAAATAAAAAAACTGGAAATACAGTCACCTCATCTAAGGACTGGTAAGCTGCGATACAGATCATTTTTTGGCGTGGTTTAGAAAAGCTTTAAATAGACGCAGTGATCCCCATCCTGTTGATTTGATAATGGAGGAGATAAAACACATTCAATTCATCAACTCTGCTTACTCTGCTCTCTCCTCCTGTCAGCATTTTTCTCAAGTGCACATGTGCATGCAGTGGGATCAGACTGACTCCCTCCCCCAGTCTACCTACTGCAGTGCAAAGGATGGTAGGAGGCTACTATAAAGACAGATTCAGGTACTTTGTAAATGTAAATGTTGGTAAAGGGACACACAACTCCTTTAAATTGTGTTTTGCATCTGGCTGGAGTTCCGCTGAAACAATAGTCCTAGGGAATAAAGACTGTCCCTATGTCTTCAGAGCATTGCTGTGCAGAGGAGATGTCTGGGCTGGGAGCTCCGACAAGCTGACGTGTAGAACTAAACCTGATCCTCAGTCTGTAGAGGCCAGGCGAGAGCTGAGCACTGAGAGCAGCACATGTACAACACGCTGGCACTGCATGCACACTGCACACCACTCTCATCTCAGCTCTCATACAACACACAGGCTGGCACACTTTTCAATGGCACTGCACAATCTCTACACACAATTTGCATGACACTGCACTCTCCTTGTACACACTTCTATGGCACTGCAAACCTTTCTAATGGCAGGACATCCTCAGACTGTCACTGCACTTTTCTGCACACACTTCTAGGGCACTCATTGAACACACTTCCATGGCGCTGCACCCTTTCTGAACACACTTATGGTACTGCACCCTCTCTGAACACAAACACACTTCTAGGGCACTGCACACTTTTTAAACACACTTAGATGGCACTGCAAACCTTTTTAATAGCAAGACATCCTCAGACTGGCACTGCACCCTCTTTGCACACACTTCTATGGCACTTCTCCGTCGAACTGGCACTGTACCCTCCCTAGTCCCTACACACACTTTTATGGCAGTGCACACTTAGGCTGGCACAGTGTGCACACTTCCAGTACGAACACACCATCCCTACACACTACAATTACCTCTGGACTGCAGTCTGGCACTTACCCTCCTCTGTGCCCAGACTTGAGGTTTCTGCAGCCAGGAGACAGCCGAGTGCCCCATCCCAGTGCCCGGAGTACACTCAGCTGGTGAGACCTTTCCCGCACTGCCTGTAAAATGTCTTATTACATTATTACAACTAAAATTCTGTTTTTCTAGGGTGCTACTGCCACATAAATATCAATATGTCATAATAGAGCAACGAGAGGAAATGTTACAGGAAAAGAAAAGAAATAGATACAATGAGGAAAATACTGGAGCCGTTTGTATGATTTCATTATAATAATAGACATCGCTGTGCTGTAGAGATCAATTGGATTATCGCAGGATGAGTATATTTATTGCCACATGTAATGTCCCCCAGCACTAGTCATATCAGGCATGCTGGGATCTGTAGTTCAGCGGCAGCCTGCATGACAAATTGTATTATATAAAGTCCGATGTTGTAAAATCTGTACAACCGCTGCATAGTATAGTTCAATATAAAGACATTTCACAGTATTTGTTTTATATGAAGGCTAATTGCTGGAAAGCTTATAGAATAACCGATAAAATGCTGAATGTATACAGTTTTTAAAATAAGTTCTCAGTCTATTAAACTCATTGCTATGTATATTATCAACTTGATGGCGTATATTTATCCGGATTCTATAGAACACTGCCAGCCTTTGTATTAAGAATAGAGCACATCACTCCCTGACAAGGATCTATTACATTCAAAGATGAGCATTTGTTGTAACTTAATGTGCTTTTTAGTATCATGACATCAAAATAATTGCCTGTATTTGATGACAAGAAACATTTCCACTATCGGTATCCTAAATAAATAATATACTTGAAGATATGAATTCCAGGGGACGTGTCAGATATTGTGGAGATGTCCTAATAGAATTGAGAATATTTGGAGATTTCAGAAAGGAGTTGATTTGCAGCATAATGGATTACAATGTTTACTTTATAAAACTTCTAATTCATACCATCCTAGAAAAATAAAATGTACACAAATTATATATATTTTTTAAATTATTATTTATTTCTTTTTTCTTTTATTTATGTATTCATGTATTTTTCTAAAATGTGTGCTTGAGTGTATCTCTCTCATATA
>NW_017306331.1:2103241-2104371 GCF_000935625.1 Nanorana parkeri | reverse complement strand
TCTCTCTCTCTCTCTCTCTCTCCCGTTTTTCCTACATCACTACTAAGCAGGAAGTAAAACATTTAAAATGTAGCACAATAAGGAGGAGAAACAAATGTATACCGAGTATTATTTTACTTTGTAAGTTAACAGTCAAATCTTTTGTAACCATCAAACTGTTGGAATGCAAATATTTCAGCTGCAGTTTTCTCTCAGTTGTAGCAAGCTGTGTACATTGTATAAAGGTCGGAAATCTTCTGGTATATAAAGGAGCTCACAGATCCAGGTTCCTTCCATAGACTTCTCTGCACAGAAGGAGTTGGGAGGGTAGAAGTAGCTGCAGATGTAATTAGTTCCATTACCGATCTGTTTGCAGAGCCAAGGGTCAGTCGAAATTCAAGGGCAATACACCGTTTTCTGAAAATTAAGAAAATATTTCAAACAGGGCTTAATGCAATAAAGCTGAACTGAAACATAACACAGTCTGCCCGTGTGAATGGGGCTTTAAAGGGTTGTTCAAACAGTCCTCCAGCTTCCCCCAAACATTACAGCTATGTGCCCTGGGTGACATAATTGGGGAGATTGAGTTTAAAACAATAATCGTCATGAATTAAGGCAGTTAAGTAATGAGTAAAAACTGGACTAGGCAAAGGCTCATCTGTCCCAACTGTGCTATGGGAAAATAAGTCTGTGGTGTCCTGTCCAGCAGAGGATTCTGGGAATGGCTGAAACCTTTACCCCCCCCTTCTGCTGCAAAATGATTGTAAGTTTATTGACACATGTACAGTAAGGACAACAGGATCACAATATGTGTGCCACACATACACTCAAGCACACACATGTACACATGCACACATATAATCATTGTAATGTCCGCTAATTTCCTTACTAATGTTTACTAACTTCTTTTATAGCAGTAGCAAATTTAGACATATAGGGGCTGCAGCATTTAGTAAATCAGTCCCATTATATCAGTTGTCACTGTTATTGCTCAATAAAAAAATGTTGTGCTTTAATACAAAATGAATAAGACCAATACACACAAATACATCATTTTATTCTACAGATATGTATATCAAATATAACACACACACACACACGCGCACACACACACACACACACACACACACACACACACACACACACACACA
>NW_017306331.1:2095545-2102658 GCF_000935625.1 Nanorana parkeri | reverse complement strand
GATTTTATATATATATATATATATATATATTTATTTATTTATATTTTTACTTTTACATAGGAATGATAAATATATACCTGCTGCAGTGCGCTTTAGTGTTCCAGCCAATCAGATGTTCATGCTTACATGTAAGCCCTGCATACATTTAGTGTTACTTTAAGTATGTCATTTATGTCATTTTTCAGGTACCTGTACAGTAATTATTCCCTAACAGGGGTTCTAACCCTTCCAATTTTCATGAAAAAGAAGTGTTTTGACACTGTTTGTGTATCAACTGGGGAGATTTCCCATCATTTCTTGTCCCAACAGGAAATGAGGGGTTAACTCTCTGATGGGGTCAATGACCCCTGAAGGTTGTGTGTGTGTGTGTGTGTGTGTATAGCTAGCATTGGACTTCCAAGAGAGGGATACAGAGAGAAAGAGGAGATCACTGAAAGTCAGATAGTTGTCATAGGTTTCCATAAGGTCTCTTGATCCCACAACTTCTTTTATTTACATGATCAATACTATTTATGATGCATCTGACTCTTAATAGTGTGTAGGACATATAAAACAATTTAGGGTGACGAGGATATGTCAGTAGAGAAGGATCTTACAGAAGAAGAGTCACAGCAGCAACATTTCAGAATTTCCATATCCAGGAAGGGTAATAGATTCATACAGCAACATCTGGTTTAAAGATTTTTGTTAACGTAGTGGAAGAGAATTTTCTGATTTTGAAGAATACATAACCTCATTGCAATCCTCTGCTGGGCCAAGACATCCACATTGGTGAGATGTTGTCAAAATCTCCTTCCTGAATTTGCCAAGAAATTCGTATGGTCAACTTCAAAATTGAATATATTTTATTTATACAATACCCAAAGGAGATTAAGGGGTCTATTCACTAAGCTGCCAAAGGACCTGGCCGTAGCTTCGGCAGATCCTTCGGCTAGCTTCGACCCCAGGACCCCTTAGGTTCAGTAGAACAGAAGGGCTGCTGTACGGGCTATTCACTATAGCCCGTACAGCTGCTGAAGTCGGCCGAGCGGCTCAGTCGAGCCGAAAGCATATGCTTCGGCTCGACTGAGCCGAGGTGAAAGCCGAAGTTGGCCGAACAGCCGGCCATTGGCCGGCCGACAGCCTGCTACTGACTGCTGGGCGGAGCCAGCCGTCATCTCATGGCTGGCTCTGGCCTCTTGCACAGACAGATCAGCGTCCCTGATTACCAGGTAACCAGGGACGCTGATCTCCAGATAGCCGAACTCTCCCGGACACTACGGGAGTCTCTTGCTATTAGATAGCGACTCCCGGCCTCCCGGGAGAGAAACACTTTCCCCGGAAAAATTTAGTCTGCTCTGTTGTCTTTTTTTTTTTTCATCTGACATTGGAGCCGTTGGGTGCCGTCAGCATAAAAAAAACACACAAAAAACCACCATAGGAATGCATAGCTACATTCCTATTGGCTATTTCAATTTGCAATAGCCAATAGCAAACTAGCTATTGTACCCGCCCACTGCTGCTGTCAATCAGCAGAGGGGACCTGAAGTTCTCCATCATTCTGCATATTTAATTGAATTTAACTTGGGTAGTTTATGGTGCCTTGATATCAGTGAAATGCTCCAAGGCTAGGCTAGCCATACACATGGAATTCCGATAAGCTGATTAAACTTTTAATGCAATTTTTCATCTATCTCACAAAATAACCAAATTCATCAACAGGCATGCTTGGTCAGCCAATCTTTGTAGAGAATCGAAAAACACCATGATTAAATGTATTAGAAATATAAAAATGACCCTCCAATGCACAGGTACTCCGCGAGAAGCCGCCGAAGCGCCTCAGTCGAGCCGAAAGCATATGCTTCGGCTCGACTGAGCCGAGGTGAAAGCCGAAGTTGGCCGAACAGCCGGCCATTGGCCGGCCGACAGCCTGCTACTGACTGCTGGGCGGAGCCAGCCGTCATCTCATGGCTGGCTCTGGCCTCTTGCACAGACAGATCAGCGTCCCTGATTACCAGGTAACCAGGGACGCTGATCTCCAGATAGCCGAACTCTCCCGGACACTACGGGAGTCTCTTGCTATTAGATAGCGACTCCCGGCCTCCCGGGAGAGAAACACTTTCCCCGGAAAAATTTAGTCTGCTCTGTTGTCTTTTTTTTTTTTCATCTGACATTGGAGCCGTTGGGTGCCGTCAGCATAAAAAAAACACACAAAAAACCACCATAGGAATGCATAGCTACATTCCTATTGGCTATTTCAATTTGCAATAGCCAATAGCAAACTAGCTATTGTACCCGCCCACTGCTGCTGTCAATCAGCAGAGGGGACCTGAAGTTCTCCATCATTCTGCATATTTAATTGAATTTAACTTGGGTAGTTTATGGTGCCTTGATATCAGTGAAATGCTCCAAGGCTAGGCTAGCCATACACATGGAATTCCGATAAGCTGATTAAACTTTTAATGCAATTTTTCATCTATCTCACAAAATAACCAAATTCATCAACAGGCATGCTTGGTCAGCCAATCTTTGTAGAGAATCGAAAAACACCATGATTAAATGTATTAGAAATATAAAAATGACCCTCCAATGCACAGGTACAGTAGGTGTCAACAGACTCACACTGCAGCACACCACAACACACATGCCTTGCATTGTGGTGGGCTGCATTAAAAAATGGTGGTCTTTTTTTCTGTTGACAGCCCGTTCTTGATATAATGGCTGCATTAATGCAACACTTGCTAACTTGTATACATTAGTGCACAGCAAAGGAAAGATAGTGTGAATGGAACCTTGACATCTTTTAACTTCCCACCACCATGCCTGAAACCTCCCCACCATTGCACCTCCATGACACCCTCTACCCCCCGCACGATGTCACCACTTCAGCTGATCCCCATCCTCTGCACTGCTCTCACCACCTCTCCCACATGCCCCCACTTCATTCACTACTGCACCAACTCCTGCACTGCACCAATGCATGCCTCAGCACTCAGTGTACCAATGCACTCCTGTGTGTTTTCCACCACTGCTGTGACATGCCTTTCCATTATCATGCCATACAATGCACGGGAACACTTTTGCTAATACCTCTTAAAACACTGAACATACAGAAAGAAGCCCTGTTGATCTGCCAGAAATCCCCTGAGCTCATAACTTTCTCTTTAGGCCTTTGCTGTGCTAAATCCTATGCAGTGTGGTCAGCCCTGCCTTCTGGACTACAGAATTCCATCTGTTCCCCAATCCTTCTGGTCCCACTCCACAAGTATACATTGATTTAATTCTCAGCACAACAAAGCTGCTGCTTTGACTCTCAAAAGCCTCCTCACACACTGTGTACAGGTAAAGAGCTCTTGGGTAATGTAGTTCTTGGAGCCTGCCTATGTCTATCGAAGCTTGCTCCCAGTTGCTGCCCCTGAAATAATGTTAAAGGGCTGGTGATGATGTCACAGAGAGTAATAAAAGTTGTTTCTCGCTACAGGAAGAAGGTAAAATAAATAATAACACTGAGACTTGCTTTGAAGGGGAAGAATAAGGTTTGGAGGCAAACATTGATGATGCCTGAACATTCCATTGAATTCTTGTCCTACATTTCCTTATAATAATACCACCAAGTGTATCACAATAAAAATATAGTATCAACCATCGCCGTCTCAAACAATTCATCCCCACACAGCTCCCTCCTCATGTATCACTTTCCCCTACCTTTTAGATTGTAAGCCCTCAGGGGCAGGTACCATCCTGTCTTGATTTGTATTGTGATTGTAATGTCTTCCTTATATTGTAAACGCTGTGCAAACTGTTGGCGCTATATAAATCCTGTATAATACTAGGGATGCACAGATACTTTTTGAGTACCAGTGCAGATACTTGGCATTTTCATGAGAACTACCAGGGTTGCAGCGGTTGCAGCTGGGACCTGGCTCTGGTGCTCCACCACTGTCCTGAGATCATTAGTCTGTATTGTTTTAGAAAAACTGTCACATGACAATAAACAAAAATGTATCAGTACTCGTACTTGTAAGTACTCGGCAAGTACCAGTACTCGTACTCGCAAAACTGGTATCTGTGCATCCCTTTATTTATATTTATAAAAACTAAATCGTACATTAAAACAGAGATGTACAAATCCCAGGAGCTCCGTGTGCTCCTTACAAATGACAGCTGCCTCCTAACTTTTGAATTTTTCTCTAGTGTAGTCTTGGAGCTCAAAAGTATCGGTACATGTACTCGTACTTGCACCGAGTACTGTACTTGGTATCTGTGCAACCCTAATAATAATAATCTCAGGGTTTGTACCAATAATTACCCCTTTTTTATAACACCTCTTGTACTTTAGGCTTACTGCGGCTTTAATCCAGTGGTGGGTTTAGACAGGTAGGACATGGATGATTATCAGTAATTAAGCTTCCAGGGCAGATTGCACAGTGACATTGGAGGTCAGCCAACATTGAGCAATCTGACAATATTTATAAACATTCTCTTCCTTGAGATCCTCCTAATCAGCAACTGACCAAGTTAGTGGAAGCCTGAGTAAAGGTTACCTATTTCTATGGACGATGATTGAAGATCGGGTTACATTTAATGGCTGCCTAGTATTTGTGCTGCCTCCCTCACATTAAGCCACTGGGGTGCCTAGCAAGACTGCTTGTTCCAACATGATGTGGATCAGTGAGGTCCTGGCTGCCTGTCAGTTACTGTCACTGCAATAGAAATAGGGGCAGTTAAAGATAACCTCCAAGCAGATCTAAAAGACACATATTTATTGATACAGTAAACTCTCAGTTATCCGCTATTCAACTAACCAGAACTCTCATCTAACCACAAAAAATATCCCGTGTACTCGTTCTGTTTTGCTTATCTGCGGCATGTATTATCCTGGAAGTGATCGTGTGTCTATTTGTCTTAAGTGTGTCTATTTGTCTCAATTTGCTTTTGATTACTGCATTTCAATAATATTATGAAGTCAATACAGAGTTTATGTTATAATAAGGTATAGTATGAGGTATGGCATTAGTTAGACCTATTTTTCATAGTAACTCTCTAGCAACCAGAAAATACATTTATCTGGAATCTACCGATCCCCGTTAATGCCGGATAATGGGGAGTTTAGTGCTTTACACCACTGCATCCAACGCTTTGCATTGCACTTGGTGATGTAAGGCTTGGATGCAGCTGCTCGGCCGTGGAAACCCATTCCATGAAGCTCTCTACGCACTGTTGTTGTGCCAATCTGAAGGCCACACGAAGTTTGGAGGTCTGTAGCTATTGACTCTGCGGACAGTTGATGACTTCTGCGCACTGTGTGCTTCAGAATGCGCTGGCCCCGCTCTGTCATTTTACGTGGCCTACCACTTCGTGGCTGAGTTGCTGTTGTTCCCAGTTGCTTCTACTTTGTTATAATACCACTAACAGTTGACAGTGGAATATTTAGTAGCAAGGAAATTTCACGGAACACCTGAATCCAATGAATTGGAGGGATGTCCCAATATTTTTGGCAATATAGTGTATATTATGAAGGGGGTTGGGCGACACAATATTAAAGAAAAAAACTTCACAGAAAATGGCTGAAACTGGGGTGCATCCAAGGGCTTGTTCACACTAATTGCGGTGCATTCCACAGCGGTAGCCCCTGGAAAGCGCCGCAATCGCTCACAAAACTTCCCCCTGCATTCTGGAGCGGAAGGGGGTGTGGGGGTGCATTGAAGTCAATGGCACAACAGCCATACCCCCGGCCTGCGTTCTGTTCCACTGCAAATTCAAAAAATAGAGAAGCAATATTTTCTGTGTTTGCTGTGGACGCCACCTCCCGCCCCAGAACGCAGGGGGAAGTTTTGTGAGCGATTGTGGTGTGTTCCAGCAGCTGCCACTCTGGAACACACCGCAATTAGTGTGAACAAGCCCTAAAGAGACCTGGTGCATCATTGCAATGAAATCCCACATCTTAAAAGCAACTACCAATGACTTGCCTACTCAGCCTTTAAAGTGATCATATTATGGTGCTCTTCTACATATTTTCTTTATGCATTATGTTTAGGAACATGTTTATTTATTTATTTCTTAGGTCAAAATTAAATAAAGAATAGACATATTTTGTATTTACATTTTTATAGCTAGCAGGTGAAGAGTCTAATATTCCAGAATTTCAGATAGCTGGTTTACTGCCATATAGAGCAGTGGTCCCCAACCCTCTGTCATACACACTGCACTATACAAAAACCCTTCCTTTTCCCTTCTTCCTCTGCTCTCCCCTACCTTCTAGTCTATGGTATTTTGCAACCTACTAGAATAGAACTATGTTCATTTGGAATACATTGTGGGAATGTAAAATGTATTCCTAACCACACTAGCTCCTTTACCTCCGTGACTAAGCCCTGGATGAGGAGAAACACATCTGAGCAGATTAGAGTCTGAGAAGAAATGTTATGCTCAAGGAACAATAAAGCTTGTTAAATTTTGAAGAAAAAAAAATCAGCAATGTCGGATCAAAATCACTGAATGCAGTGTCGGATACTAAAAAAAAATACTTTAATGAATAAAAATAATAATTTAAAATAGGGTATAAACATGTATTTAAAAATCACTAAAAGCCACTATAATGTTTGTTTAAATAAAATCGTGTGAAATTTCAACTTTTTGAGCGCTTGCAAGCCTACTTTCTTGTTTTACATTTTCAACAGATGTAAAATGCGATAGTAAGGACAGATGACTCTGTACAGAATATAATGTGAGCTTACAGTTGGTAAATAGTTAGTTTTCTTTGTAAGGGCATGTGTTCCAGGTTCTCTACAGGGTGCCTGGGGTGTCCTTTGCAATAATTGTTGACATTATAGAAAAATAGAAGAAGCATAAAAGACTGACAGCAGAGAAGGACCAAGTGGTCAATCAAGTCTGGCCCCTTTTCAGATTTTTTTTTATCATCCCAAGTATGACCCTGCAGACAACCATGTTTCAATCTTTGTCATCCATTCTTATCTCTAGAAGTAACTGCATTTTCCCCTCAAAATATTTCAGAATAATGTTAGGTAGAGAATTATAGAATCTAGAATTTTTAATTAACTAATTGATTTTAACATTTACCTACAATGCATAGTCCTTTTCACTTAACTAGCGAATACTAGGGATACTAGTGGT
>NW_017306331.1:2091797-2095496 GCF_000935625.1 Nanorana parkeri | reverse complement strand
GTAATTTCAGTCATGTCATCACAAAACTACAGGTTTGAAATAAAGAGGATTTTTAAAAACCCAGTAGATAGGGAATGAGAAACATTGTCAGCCACTTTTATCACGTCACACTACAAACCATTCAACATCGTAGTCTATGGGGTGCTCCTGTCTCTTATGAGTGAACAGCCTATTTGCCTTTAGTAAATCAAACTCCATGTGTGCACTGGATTTCACAGAGGAGACCCCAGAAGAATCCCCCCCCCCGCCTTGACAGCTTTGGCAAGACAGCAGCATTGGTAGGGGTTTTCCATTGAGGCATGAGAACAAACCAAAGGAATGTGGGGATTTAATTTCTTAAAAGCACTAAGAAAACTGTTATTGGCTATTGACATGCTTTACAGTTGACACCATGGGGGCCACTGCAGTTCCCCAGGTAGTGTGCCCCCACATGGCCACATTTACCATTGCCCCACCAATAAACATGTGTTTTTTTTTAGACAAGTAATCAGAATCTGAGCATGCTTTGAGCTCTGAACACAAAATCCAATGATAGATATGTAATGTGAAAAATGGTTTGTTCTCCAATGTGGGTTTCCTCCAGGTACTCTGATTTCCTCCTACAAAAAAATTAAATTAAAAAAATAAATGCTTGTAGATTAATCTGTTTTAAGGCCTCTCCGTTCAGCACACCTCAAATATTATAAATAACCCCATTCCATATGTGGTGAAATATTCATTTTCTAATATTTTTTCCCAGAGGACGTGTGACAGGTAAATAAATGTGAAAGCAAGGGGCAGTCTGAGGCCACCCATTCCCTAAAAGATTGTTGAAGTAGCACCGAGCCTTCAAGTGTGTGTAGCTAGTTAGATTTACCGCTCCGCTCCTCTGTCAATCAGCAGGCAGTTCACATAATTCCCCTATGAATCTGGTTTGAAATTTCAACTGGAATGCAGAGGACAATGGTCACTGGATATTTAGTATACATGGGTGCTTTTAGATATGATTTTATCACAGTTATTTAATTGAAGGCAATGCAGGGTAAACTCAATTGCTTTCCAGGAAGACATTTTCATTGTTTTTGTTTTTACAGTTACAGTTTTTTAACAGTCCCTTTTTTTTTTACGCAGCAAAATCTACCACAACACATGATGTACTTGGGCTTGCATGCTGCACTGATGTATACACAGGACTAACTCTGGGTGCTGGGCTAAAAGGTCACATTCTCTGGCTGCTGGGCTAAAAGAAAATTATTAAGGTTTTGGGTCAAAAAGGTTTATTTCTTTTTTTAATTTATACATTAATAGATTGACAAGTGATTTCTATAAATATATTTAGTTAACTAAATAGACAATTATTTTTTACAAATGAACATTTAAAGTGATAATTTTCTTTGCCTGTGCAGAACAAAGTAGAGCGACTGAACTCCACCCCTCCACATCAACATATTATTGCCTTTCCTTGCATTTGCTACTGGGCTAAGAAAGCCCAGTGAAAGCTCCACAATTTGGATAAATAGACTCCTTTTTCATTCTCATATAACAGTGCTGGGCCAATCAGGAGACACCCAGCATTATCACACATACCCATACCTGGAAGTTCTGGATATTTCACTGTGGCAAAAGAGAATGGTGGGGGAGCAAGAAAAAAGTGAGTACATGCTGCTAAAATTTTCTTTACTAAGTTAAGGGGAAATTCCCTCACAAAGTGAACATCCTCTTTGCCTTAGTAAATCAACCCTTATAAGTCCCTGTTTAAATAGAACAGACAGGGAGGGGAAGGAGAAGAAGAGAGAAAAGTCACTTGAAATAATGAGGGGAGGAAAGAGATTAGAGATATTGAGTTCTGTAAACAACAGTTTTTTGGTAGTAAATTAGTTTAGGCTAGAATAGAAAATGTGAAAATGCAAGAAAAAGAAAGAGAGAGAAGAAAGAAAGAAGGAAAGAAAGAAAGAAAGTAAGTAACAATCCCCTCTAACCCATATGCTGTGAATAATTTCCCCACTATTATATTTTAAATGGAACTCCAGGTTAATAAAAATATGCAGCCCATAGGTATTTAACAATAAAATAAACTGTACAGAAAATAATATAATAAAGTGCTTCTAAATATATATTTCCATAGTTTAAGGCCATTCCTATGATGCTCTGCAGCTCTAATCAAATTTGAATTCTCATGGTATATGAGAGGGGTATTTCTACATTAAGTCCTGTAACATGCAAGCAACCAATTAAATTTAATCTTCCAGGACTCTTTGTCCCACACTGCATACCTTGCGTGATTCTTTGCTTGGACAGCACCTAATCCCGCTATCATTCTCCTATTTCGCATACTCCGGCCTCACCTGGAGTATGCGGTGCAGTTTTGGGCACCGGTACACAGAGGGGATGTCCTTGAACTGGAGAAAGTCCAGCGAAGGGTGACCAAACTCATGAAAGGAATGGAGGACCAGAGCTATGAGACACAGTTACTAAATTTAAATATGTTCACGCTGGAACTAAGGAGATTAAGGGGGGACATGATTTTCATGTACAAAATGTTCCATAGTCAAAGCAACATTAGCAACAAACTCTTTACGATTAATTCCGTAACAAAGACTAGAGGACACCACCTGAAACTGGTAGAAAAAAAATTCAAACACAAGGGGCGAAGGGGATTCTTCTCAGTCCGCGCGGTTAGGGTCTGGAACTCACTGCCACAAGCAGTGATTTCAGCTAATAGTCTGGAATCATTCAAGAGGCTTTTGGACGATTGCCTGAGAAACGGTAATATAGAGGGGTACAAGTACTCCTAAAAACGAGATGACTCGGGGGATCTTTACACACACACACACACACACACACACAATAGGTTGGACTTGATGGACATGTGTCTTTATTCAACCTCAAATACTATGTAACTATGTAACTATTTAGGGGCTGAGCCATCTGGCATGACAACACTGCAAGACATTAGGGTATTGCTGTGTAGTTTCCTTGGGGCTTCCTTGGCTCCAGGAGTGACAATGGTTACTACTAGGGTTGCACAGATACCAAGTACAGTACTCGGTACAAGTACGAGTACATGTACCGATACTTTTGAGCTCCAAGACTAGACTAGAGGAAAATTCAAAAGTTAGGAGGCAGCTGTCACTTGTAAGGAGCACACGGAGCTCCTGGGATTTGTACTTCTCTGTTTTAATGTACGATTGTGTTTTTATAAATATAAATAAAGGGATGCACAGATACCAGTTTTGCGAGTACGAGTACTGATACATTTTTTGTTTATTGTTATGTCACAGTTTTTCTAAAACAATACAGACTAATGATTTCAGGATAGTGATGGAGCGCCAGAGCCAGGTCCCAGCTGCAACCGCTGCAACCTTGGTAGTTCTCATGAAAATGCCAAGTATCTGCACTGGTACTCGAAAAGTATCTGCGCATCCCTAGTTACTAAAATTTCAGCAGCCAGGGTCTCCCATTGTCACTCACTTGTAGGAACTGTAGATCCAATGGCTTTTAGGTTTACTTTACTTGGGTTTACTTTTGGATAATATCTAATCTGGCATTACTGTTAATTTGCTTTGTTATTTTTCTGAGTAATATGTCTGTTATTGTGCTCAAGTGTTAAGTAATGCATACATTTGATGATTATAGTGAGTTAAAAAGAAAACCAGAAATGGTTTATTTATATATAAAAAAAGTTATCAAAATCATGTTTTTTTTTTTTTTGGGGGGGGG
>NW_017306331.1:2086777-2091723 GCF_000935625.1 Nanorana parkeri | reverse complement strand
TTGTTGTCTAGAATGAAAAGTTGGAATTGCAGTCCTGTAAAATATCAGTCATTATTTTTATTTTTGTCCTTTTTCTTTAAGGTGGAGCGTCCAATGCAACATATTCCCATCAGCCTGAGTGTATGGAAGAGAAAGCACAAAGTCTTCAAAGAACAGAAATGTAAGATCTCTGAAAATGAGCTGCAGTGGGAGCAGGAGCTCAGTCCCTGGGAGACATAAAAGCACACACTCTACATACTGATAATGAGGTTATTAGGAATCACATATAACAACTCTCTTTCATATAGCTTTATTTAAAAATAGATTATTTATTGTAGCTTATATACACATTTATTTTTCTTTGCTTGGGGTTCTGCTACCCTTTTCCTAACAAAAACACAACCAGTAAGAGGTGATGACTACCTGTCAGCGTGGTGCCTCAACCAAGGCCGCTGTGATGAGAGAAGAGAAGGCAGAGAATGGGCCTTTTCACTCTTGTGTACACTTCATAGAAAACAGTAAGAGCAAAGTGTTGGACTGCTGCAAAAGATACATGGACTGAAGGAGAAAAAAATGGTTCTGGGATGGGGTAATCTTTTACAGTAGTTATAAATGAGGGAGAGACAGTTATACTGAACAAGGTCTGTACTATCCGTGCAGACCAACTCTTTGATCTTCTTTTAATTTTGCACAACAGAGGGAAAGTGGGTATGCAAATTAAATCATATTATGCGTATTAAGGAACTTACTTCACTTGAATGATAGATACTTTCTAATACTGGCTAATGACAAATGGTAATAAATAAGGAGGTAGCCCTAGGATTATTATTATTTTTATTTTTTTTAATTTATAATTTATTTACATTTTTAAACATTTTTTTCTACTTTTTTCAGCATTCAGCTATTCACTCACTGCCGTTCGCCCCCCTATGAGAATAGGCCGAACAACAGTGAGTAACCTGCCGCAGGTTCGGCTCAGCCAATCCAACATCGGCTGAGTTGAACGTATTCTTCACTTTGGCTCAGTCGAACATGTTGAGCACGTTCGGCTGAAGTGAAGCCAGCCGAAGCAAGCCGATGTACGGCTGATTTCAGCCGATGTACGAGCCTGAAGTGAATAGTCAAACAGCATTCGGCTCACTTTACTTCGCTCTGTTATTCACTCGGCTGCCTTCGACAGCTTTGTGAAAACCCCCCATAGTGTTTGTGTTTGTACCTTGTCTTTGTCTTTAGTGAGAAGTTGGGTGATCATGAATATCAATGAATCAATGAGAAGTAAAACTGTCCTGATTAATAGCTATATGTGGAAGGTATGGAGCAATAACTGTCTAAGTGCACCATGAGGCTCAAGATTGCCTGTCGGAGAATTCTTTGGAGGGTTGGGAAAATAAACGGTGTCTGTTGTTCAATTATGTTTTTTATTGACATGTAATGAAGATTTTCCAAAAAAAGCTGACCATTCAGTAATACATTTCAATAACTTGTCATACATTCATTTTGGAAGCCTTGAAGTAATCATTGTTTACATTGTAAGAAAATGACTCACAGCTGCAGAGAATATAAAAAAAAAAATTATCCTAACAGAGTGAACCTGGTATAAAGTTACTTTAAAGCCATTGTAAAGGACAAGAAGGAACTCCTTGCATCTGGAGGAAAAGAGGTTTAATCTTCGCATATGGAAAGGCTTCTTCACTGTAAGAGCTGTAAAATGCGTAATAGACTCCCTCAGGAACTGTTGCTATTGTGAATAGCCCGTACAGCACCCCCTCGGTTCTCCTGAACCGAAGGGGTCCTGGTGCCGAAGCTAGCCGAAGGATCGGCCGAAGCTACGGCCAGATCCTTCGGCAGCTTTGTGAATAGACCCCTATAAGAAGGGCTCAGGAGGACTTCTACAATGTGCGAGAGTTTGGAGAGTTTTTAATGTTGCAAATGCTGGATGCAATTACCACGCAGTTGAGAAATTATGCAAAATGATGGCAAATGTGCAGTGATTCGCAAAAACATGAAACAGTCAGAAGAACACTTTAAAAAATAGATAAAAACAACTCAAATTTACTCATAAAAGAAGTGCTCAGCCCAGAACTAGAAACAGAAGGCATGTGAATGTACCAGACAATTCACCTTCAGTACTGCCATGGTATGAGTACAGAGACTGGGAAAGAGCTGTTACAGCTCTGTCCAGCCTCCGCCTGCATCAGTAGATCACTGCTATAGAACTATAAAAAGTGATCTGCTGCTAAACATCTGCACATAAGGTTTGCATCTGGTCTTAAGTGAGTAGATATAGCCCCCCTAAAAAATTTATAAAATTTTAAAAAAGTGTGTATATATATATATATATACTGTATATATATATAATAATTCCCTTCCCAGAATAATACCAAGGTTGCAACAATGACTTTGGCCTTCGCTGCTAAAGCATCAAATGCTCACATAAGTGAATGAAACATCATTTGAAAGTTTAGCAACTGCCGATGTGAAAAAGCATCCATCGTGATCATTTGAGCCCTCGTTAACCCGACTTAATCTTAGCTTAGTGATATGCTAACAATTTCCACAAACTGTCCCCCCCCCCCATCTGAGTTGTACTGTAGTATCGAAGGGAAATAAACCTCACCTAAAGTAAAACTCTTACGGTCAGTTTGAGCTTTATCATTCCACTACGTTACCTAATATTTACACCAATATGATATTATATTAATCAGCGGACTTTATTGATTCAATTTTGGTGCAAAATATTGTGTATGGGGATGAGAAAATTACTTAATGTTGATGGTGGGAAAAATTGCAAGAAAATTCATTTTTTCATATATTTTTTTACTCTTTATTCCCAATAAACAATTTGGAAATAAAAATATATGTATCCAACTTGGCTACCAAATTAAAGCCCATATCAGTTCCCAAAATACAAATGTTTAATATGTTAGAGTAGACTATAAACACTACAAGATATCCACAGAACCGAGAAATCACTCAGGGAAAAAAAAATGCTCTGGGACTCAAGGGGATTTAGGGAGATAAAGCCCCGGGAACTCAAGTGGTTAAGGCTAATAGTGATGAGCCGAACACCCCCGTGTTCGGTTCTAACTCGAACTTTCGAACATGGAAAAAGTTCTAACTCGAACTTAGAACTCAATGCAAGTCTATGGGGGTAGAACTCAGAAATTTAAATGTCCCCATTTTGAAGCCTTATATGCAATTTATTGGCCATAAAAAGTGTATGGGGATCCGGGTACTGCCCTGGGGGACATGTATCAATGAAAAAAACACTTTTAAAAAATAAAAATTTTGAAGGAGCAGTGATTTAACATAACTTAAAATGAAACATTAAAAATTAAAAATGCCTTTAAATATGGTGCCTGGGGGGTCCCCTTTCACTGACCGTAAAGTGGCACATCTGCCACCCCCCCAGGCATTGCGCGGTAAAGTACGGTACCATTTACCGGTACACATTACAGTACAGTACCATTACATTAAGCAGTGCCTTCGAGGGACAGCAGTTGGTGAAGTATGGTACTTGAGTGCTCCCTATCACTGCGCCGGCCGGAGGGAGTACCCTGTCATCCCTTGTAGGGACTTAGCTGTGAGACATGATTGGGCAGAGTCATCGTGACTCTGCCCAATCATGGCTCTACATTTGTAGTGAGCCCTGATTGGCACAATCTTGCACCTGACTTGCGGTCAGGTGCCGGACTGTAGCCAATTACCGTTTTTGGATGGCGCAGTGCATTGTGGGATGTGCCGGGGTCGAACAGACCGCGGACATCCCATAATTTTCGGCGTTCGGCGAACGCTAGAACATCCAATCCTTAAAGGCTAATTCAGCTTCACGTTGTTCACAAAGCTAAATGAACACACTTTGCTGTGGACAATCTGTAATCCTTTAGTATATCAACCTACAAAGCTTCTTTAAGATGGTGAAGCCAAGTCCGAGAGAAAGAGACACAAGCTTGTGTTGTTAATTTATATACTGTATGTAGATGTTTTAGTAAACCCCAATAATCCATATCGCCCTCCAATTATTGCTGACCTGGATTGCACCTTAGGGATAAATCACAGGGATGTAATCATGCTTTCCTCTGCCATTGAAAGAGGGGGCACCACCTGAGGCAAAGTCTCACCTTCCACCATGGTGGGAAAGTTTCTTGTTCTAACAAAGCAATTAAAAGAGGAACTTTCAATTATTGTATTAATCTGAAAAAAGCTTACTTTACTTCCTGTCTGGTAAAACATTGTTCCCAGAACAGGAAGTGAGGGGAAATCTCTCTAGTAGAGCCTCATATAGCAGTAACACCTGACAGGGGTTTTAATTTATAGTAAATATGTTTTAAGTGTGTTAACTGAGCATCAGTTACAATGTAATAAAGAGATTCACATTTGTGATCACAGTGTAATTATTTCATGGGCTCTGAATGAATTCTTACATGCATATATATACTTATGCAGATAAATACTGTATATCCTCTAACAAATATTTGTGAGTCTTGGCTTAATATTCTGACGTGGGTATTGTGACCTGGGACATGGTTTATTTAACTTTACAAAGAAAATATACAGTCATTATTACTTCTTAATATGTCTCAGCACTATAAAATAGAAGAATATAAAGAATTTCCTCAAGGCCAGTAGCAAAAACATTTTAATAATTTTGTTATATGAAATAGGATTCTTACCCATCTCCAGTTTTGGATTTCATGATGTTAGGTATATAATATTTTTTTCAATCTATCTATCTATCTATCTATCTATCTATCTATCTATCTATCTTTTTTTTTTCTAATACTATTTCATTAATTGGATGGTAAGGTTTATTTGTCTCATTGAGTGTTATTCACAAAGCTGCCGAAGGCAGCCGAATGAACAACCGACCCAAAGAGAAGTGAGCCGAGTGCTGTTCGGCTATTCTCTTCAGGCTTGTACGGCTGATTTCAACCGTACATCGGCTGAAATCAGCCGTACATCGGCTT
>NW_017306331.1:2026150-2082616 GCF_000935625.1 Nanorana parkeri | reverse complement strand
TATATATATATATAAGTTCTAAGTCTATTATAACTCTCTATAACTATCTATAACTCTCTATCTATCTGCTGACTGTAACTAACTATACTAGAACCCTCTCTATCTCCTACAGCACACTACATGGGGCCGCGGTGTCAGCAGCCTTATATAGTGTGCTGCAGGGACTTAGCTGTGAGACATGATTGGGCAGAGTCATCGTGACTCTGCCCAATCATGGCTCTACATTTGTAGTGAGCCCTGATTGGCACAATCTTGCACCTGACTTGCGGTCAGGTGCCGGACTGTAGCCAATTACCGTTTTTGGATGGCGCAGTGCATTGTGGGATGTGCCGGGGTCGAACAGACCGCGGACATCCCATAATTTTCGGCGTTCGGCGAACGCTAGAACATCCAATCCTTAAAGGCTAATTCAGCTTCACGTTGTTCACAAAGCTAAATGAACACACTTTGCTGTGGACAATCTGTAATCCTTTAGTATATCAACCTACAAAGCTTCTTTAAGATGGTGAAGCCAAGTCCGAGAGAAAGAGACACAAGCTTGTGTTGTTAATTTATATACTGTATGTAGATGTTTTAGTAAACCCCAATAATCCATATCGCCCTCCAATTATTGCTGACCTGGATTGCACCTTAGGGATAAATCACAGGGATGTAATCATGCTTTCCTCTGCCATTGAAAGAGGGGGCACCACCTGAGGCAAAGTCTCACCTTCCACCATGGTGGGAAAGTTTCTTGTTCTAACAAAGCAATTAAAAGAGGAACTTTCAATTATTGTATTAATCTGAAAAAAGCTTACTTTACTTCCTGTCTGGTAAAACATTGTTCCCAGAACAGGAAGTGAGGGGAAATCTCTCTAGTAGAGCCTCATATAGCAGTAACACCTGACAGGGGTTTTAATTTATAGTAAATATGTTTTAAGTGTGTTAACTGAGCATCAGTTACAATGTAATAAAGAGATTCACATTTGTGATCACAGTGTAATTATTTCATGGGCTCTGAATGAATTCTTACATGCATATATATACTTATGCAGATAAATACTGTATATCCTCTAACAAATATTTGTGAGTCTTGGCTTAATATTCTGACGTGGGTATTGTGACCTGGGACATGGTTTATTTAACTTTACAAAGAAAATATACAGTCATTATTACTTCTTAATATGTCTCAGCACTATAAAATAGAAGAATATAAAGAATTTCCTCAAGGCCAGTAGCAAAAACATTTTAATAATTTTGTTATATGAAATAGGATTCTTACCCATCTCCAGTTTTGGATTTCATGATGTTAGGTATATAATATTTTTTTCAATCTATCTATCTATCTATCTATCTATCTATCTATCTATCTATCTTTTTTTTTTCTAATACTATTTCATTAATTGGATGGTAAGGTTTATTTGTCTCATTGAGTGTTATTCACAAAGCTGCCGAAGGCAGCCGAATGAACAACCGACCCAAAGAGAAGTGAGCCGAGTGCTGTTCGGCTATTCTCTTCAGGCTTGTACGGCTGATTTCAACCGTACATCGGCTGAAATCAGCCGTACATCGGCTTGCTACGGCTGGCTTCGGTTGGGCTGAACATCCTCAGCATGCTCGGTTTGACTGAACCGAAGGGCTCCGGCGGCCAAAGCTAGCCAAAGGATCAGCTGGAGCTACGGCTGATCTTTCGGCTACCTTTGTGAATAACCCTCATTGTTTTTGTACTTTCATGTCTGACTTGTCATTTAAAATACTTATATTATATTATCTATCTATCTATCTATCTATCTATCTATCTATCTATCTATCTATCTATCTATCTATCTATCTATCTATCTATCTATCTATCTATCTATCTATCTATCCATCCATCTATCTATCTATCTATCTATCTATCTATCTATCTACCTATCTATCTATCTATTTATCTATATATCTATCTATTTATCTAACTCTCTTTCTATTTATTTGTCTTTCCATATATTATTTCTATCCAGTTTCAGTATTTTCAATGCAGCAGTGTTTTTGCAGTTACCAAATTTCTTTAAAATACTTTACTATGCATATTTTTATTACAAAAATAAAACATATGGACAATATTAAAATAGATACAGTCAACATTAATTTGGATTATGTTTATTTTTTTTATTGATAGCAAGGTATAAACAAATCTTGAACTTATTCCTCCTACAGTCATTGTGGTAAGGACAACTGATCACCTTGTCAAAAAGTCAGACAACACAATTAGTTTTGGTTAATATAAAACAAAAACTTGCCTTATATAGCTATAGCATATAAGGAAAAACATTGGAAATTAAAAACAATTTAAATCAATTTGCCTAAATTAAATTTTAGTTTATGAATCGCTTTTAGGTTTCAATTGCCACATGCTTACAGAATATACTGCTGAGAATGAATATGTTTCTTCTGTGTTGAAGTGGCAGCTGATGTCAGAATACATGGCACATTCCATGAGGCACATACAAATAGGGTGTATTTTATGAAGCACTTAATGACAGCCAGCATGGTGCATTCCATACAGCAATTGATGAGAGATCAAATGACCTTTCAGTCCTTGTGTGTGCATCTCTTAACTGCTACACAATAGCAGTTGATAATAGAAATACATATGGACCCTGGTGGACTGTGCTTTAAAAGATCCAATGCAAATTATTATTTACAAATAAGTAAAATACAATATGTGTAGCACTGTGTAAAATTACAGTTGGAGCTTTTTGAAAACATATATTCTATTTTTTATAGATTACCACCACATTCTTTACAGCTTTATACAGTGCATTGATTATCGACATCTGCCTTTATTATATTCTCCCTGCTGCAGACATGCCAGCAAACACATACTCTAGAGCCAGTTGGGGTAAAAGTTGATAAACCTACCTGTATGTTTTTTCATTGTAGGTGTAAATCAAAACTCACAGATTTGCAGAGAGAACATGCAGTCTCCATGCAGAATATTTGCCTGATTTATTAAAGCCTATGCAAGTATACAGATGTATACATGCATAGGCTTTAATTTTGCGCAAACTAGCAAATTTCCATCATTGCAGTGTTTTATACAATTTATATACACAGAATGCAATGTTTCTTAATGTTTTTAGGTCTGTGTAATCTCTGTTGGAAATTGTATGCGGGGAAGCATTGTACTGTGCATGCACAGATCTTGGTGCTATTCGCAGAAGTTCAACAACCACATTCCATGCTCTGGTGCTTGAAAGGGAGAGTCCAAGAAAAAGTGCCCTTACATTCCCATATGGGGACTTTTTTCATATAACAGTATGAGTTTTTGACTTCCTGCTTATCTTGGCGCATGCACATTTTATTGCTTAGCAAACCAGTCACAATAGTTTTGTGTATGTGAAGGCAAAACTTTTTGTTTTATGGATAGAGTGAGGATGGGTTACGATCAGCTAGTTAAGCTAAGGATCACCATTGCCATGCTCACATGAATCAGTATGCAAATGAAGCCTGCTTTTGTTTATGTGCTATAGTAGTTCACCCCAATGTCTCTAATAGGAAGTAAATAAATACTGAACTCAACGCCACTAGGTTTAGATGCTGACTAATAAGCCACCATGCTGCTTATCCTGATTCCTGAACTCTTTATAGACTTTCACGACACAGGTTGACCTTCTCTGTTAAATTCGGGAGAGGAAACATGGATTTTCCCTCTTTCAGACTGTGCCAATTTTCCACGGAACTTCTTCAATTCTTTTTTTTTTATCAGCAAATGAATGGGCCATTTTTTACGGTTCTTAGTACGACATAACTTTTCATACAATGCTGAGCTTTAAAGGAAGGCCTGACAGCATCTATATTTATACTAGTTGAAATGATAAGATCCTCCACTTGGCCTCATAATGAGTAATGATGATGATCATCTGTAGATAGAACATATGGTTATTCTCAGTTTTTATGGCGATGGATGACACATTTACAGTCCAGCAATGCTCAGACATTGTTAAACGTCTTCAAACTTTGTAAAATTTAGCACATTTGAAACTGTTCCAGGCCACTCAGAGGTGTTTATGAGCCAGATCAAAGCTGGATAGCCTCAAGTATTTGAATGCAGCAATTAAAAGTTGTGGAGCGATGTAGTCATTCCAACATTCATAAGTCAGAACTTAAAAATATCAAGATACATTTATTAAATAAAAACAATTCACACCAAGAATCAGAGTCATACTCAAGGGTGCCTGTGGTACATTTCAGGACTGGTTTACACCAAAAATGTTTGTTGACACCACTGCCAACTCTTACTGTTGTAGGGTGAAATTGTAAGTAGACTACTATTTTTTCAAGGTGAGGCTCTGCAGCTAATAGCCTTCACAAGAGAGACTGACCCTTCTGTAAAATTCTGGTGGAATTCTGTTTTTTTGTTTATCTTTCTAGGAAGAGAACTGTGGGAACTTCTAATAAGATGGGGTTGAACACTATTTCAAAAACGATTGGCAAAAAGCACAACAACCTGTCCTGTTTTCTTTTATTGGACGGTTAGTAATAAATATTGTTCTATTCCGGGTAGACTGTGGCTTGGGGTTTACCGCTGGGGTACTGGGTGAAAAAAAAAGCAGGTTTGGCTTTCCCTGGTCACTTTGCAGTTCCATCTGCTGATCTTATAAATCCTTCCCTTTGCTTTCCACCAAATTCCAGAAGTACTGAAATTACACTTAAAATCTTCATTTCCTTAAAACTGTGAGTTAATTTTCCTTCACTA
Source organism: Nanorana parkeri (assembly GCF_000935625.1). Classification (NCBI taxonomy): domain Eukaryota; kingdom Metazoa; phylum Chordata; class Amphibia; order Anura; family Dicroglossidae; genus Nanorana; species Nanorana parkeri. The sequence continues at coordinate 2,077,899 of NW_017306331.1, read as the reverse complement.
TATTCTTTGCTTGTGTTGGCATCCATTGTGCATGCAGATTTCCTCTCCAAAGTTGATTATTATAGCAGATTCCACCGACAAAGGAAAAAAAGGGACATTTTACTAAAGCAGCAATTTTGAAATATTTGCTAGTTAAAGTGACACCAAACGCAGGAGTTAAAACTTTAAAATGCATTCAGTTACCTTGACTATTAACCAAAATGTGTCTTATTTGTGTATTACTCAGCTGTAGATCCTCAAATCATCTCTGAATTGATGCTAACACTTTCCTTCCTTCTGGAGGGTGGCTACTTTTGTTCCCTATGGCCCCTGTGTGTGTTTTAACGTAGACACCGCTCCAAGATCACTCCTGTGATGGACTACAATCTCAGGTTTAGTTTACTCATTTGTATTGAGATTGTAGTCCATCACAGGAGTGAGCTTGGAGTGGTGACTACTTTACAACACACACAGGGACCATGGGGAACAAAAGTAGCCACCAATTCAGAGATGAATTAAGGATCTACAGCCGAGTGATACACAAACAAAGATACATTTTTGTTAATAGTTAAGGCATTTATAAGATTTAACTCCTGAGTTTAGTCTCACTTTAATTATTCAGCCTATGTATCAACTATAGTAAGGATGTGAAGGGCCAAACTTTATCAAGTTCAAACAATACTAATGTTAATTTAATAAGATAATTACATATTGTTGATCCAGAAGAAGACAAAACAAAAACTCCAGTGAGTGACTTTATCTAGTGCAAATGAAGCCCTCTTTTTTGAACTGTACAAAGAAAACAAACATTGAATAACTACACAATAGACATATCCAGCTACTTACCCCTGAAAGATCTGGGCTCTGCTGTAGAAGGAGGTGAAGTAGAAGGTGATACCAAGGCAAATCTTGGTACTTACACTGCTTGCATTTAAAAAAAAATGCATGTAATGGTGCATTAATGAATACAGAGTAGCATTCATGCCTTTTATCTGCCTGGAGATCAGCTTTAAAGGACAACTATGGGGAGAGTAAAATGTACTCTTAACAATAGTTTGAGCCGGTTTGTGACACTGCATCTGTCACATGCCGGCTCTATAGATCGAGAAATCACAAACCGCTGACATACATTTTGTGAATAAACATAGCACACCTATTCCTTTAGACCTTTACTGCATAGTTAGTGTAAATAAATCACACTTCATTTGGCATTTTTATTCAGATCTCTGTGTTCTACCTTCTGCTGGATGTGAAACACACAAAATGAAATAAAAACTCCCAATATTCTGATATTCTGTTCCATCGAAAAGGTTGAATATTCGTTCCCTTCTGGTCCCACATAAACAAACAGCACCAGTGGCCTTTTCACATATTTATTGCTTGATAAAGTTACAAAAGCAAACGAAATCCTGAAAACAATGGCAGAGAGTACATGGGAATAACGAAGCAGTCACCTACTCAGGGATCACCAAACCTTCCTGCGTCCAAGACTCCTCAATCCCCGCTCCAAAGACTCCCGCTGATACCTTTTCCAGAAATTTTACTTGGTCCTACGATCGCTCAATGAGGTGTGCATCCTCTGAAGAATTTTAACCAGACCTCATAACGCAATGATGAGAGGAACAGTTGGTGGGGCTGAGATCCATTAGACTTTTTGCATACACACCCCTGAAATCATTCCTCAGCTATACCAAAACTACAAATACAAAATAAAATGATAAGAAAAAAAATAATATTTTGTTAATAGAATTAGTTTAATGATGTTGGACCTGTCAGGGTGGAAATATGGGAGCTTCTATATCTGAATGGTTTTAAAAGGTGTATAGAATCCTTATTTTGGCATCCAATCTTAGCCAGTTACTTACCCAGAGCAAACAACCCAGATAGCAAGCAATTGAGCTGCAAGTTTGAAAATGACTTGCTAAACTATTGCAGACTTGCCAAGCTTCACAATTCTGTTGCACAATTACAGCAAGTCTGCATTGCAAGTCTCCAGACCAGCAAGCTTGCCGAGCTCTTGCTAAGACCTGCAGAACTCTTGCTGTAGACTTAACAAGCAAATTTGCTACAAATTAAAAAAAGTGTCAACTAGAACTTGTGCTGCAAGTGTTCTGCAAGTCTACAACTTGCCAGGAATATGTGCAGCAAGTTAACAAAAATTACAATTTCACCCCGCCACAAGTTTGTAGCAAGTTATCCTTACTATCTGGGAAGTGCACAATTTCTGGAGTCCCGACACTTGATTAGTAAATGTTTATTTAAAGTGCATCTAAATCGTAACAAAAAACATCTCTGATCTCATCCCATTAAGTCTGTTAAAGCCCACCTCCCATCAATTCTTCATTTGAAATGGTGTCTGAACTGCATAGGAAAAAAACAAACCTTAGCTGTTATATTCACCTCCTCTTCAGCGCTGTCCCTGCATCAATTTATTTCCATTATGACGTCAGAGTTGCACTCTAAATCATTGAATACCTCCCACCGCCAGGAAATGAGACAAAGAGGAAGAAAATCCCTGCACATCATGCTACTGGCCTGAAGACATCTGGAAAAAGGTCAGTATGAAAAAATATGAAAGAAAAAATACTGCTGATGGAGGGGGTCCCCAGAAGGAGAGGAGGGCCACTGGGTAAAAGGAGCTTGGAATTCGGCTGTAGTTTATGAAATGATCTATGCAGGTCCCCTGGCTACAGCTAGTAGATATTAATTACATTGGCCTCCAGTATTAAGCGTTAATACCAGACTTTGACCTCCAGTCTTAAGGAGGAGTAAAAAGTACATTATGTGCCTCCCTTCTAAGACCATTAAACTTGATAGGTTTGATTAGGGATGCTTTATTGGCCATTGATAAGGGCCCATTCAAAACTATGCTTTGGGGCTCTGTGATCTCTCTAGGTAGACCCCCTTGATATGGCTAAAGGCAGAAAAAGTCAGAATGCCATTTATATGTGAACTTCAAGGGAAAATGCTAGTTTCCTGGTCTCTCTCTGAGCAAATCACGCAGCAGTCAAAGACAGATCTGCACTTATGCCGCATTGCATACTTGATGCAGGTTAGTAACTTGAAAATTACTGGGGGGAAAAAAGGATCTACTTGACTGCCAGGGAAATAACATTTGCAGAAAGAGAGGTTAGTAATGTCTGTGAAGGTTCTCATTCATCCAGGTCATGGTATATCTGTGATAAATAAATCAAGGCAACTGGACTTGCTGTATTTTTCTGTTTCACTGGACATCCGACCAGCTTTCTCAATTCTGTTTTATTATTATTATTATTAGAGGTGCACTGAAATGGAAATTTTAAAATCGAAACAAAAACGAAATAAAAAATATTTGATTTTTATTTTTTATAAACTTTTACATTTTTTTATATTTATTTTTATTTATGAATTTATTTTTTATTAAATATTTTAATTTTTTACTTTACTTTTAGGGGCTTTGGGGAAACATTAGGGGTCTAAACAGACCCCTGATATTTCCCTTTTAAAATAGAAAAAGAGATTGAGGACACAGTCCTCAATCTCTTTTTCTGCATCCCCTGGTACAAATAAACAGGAATACTCTATGAGTGTTCCTGTTCATTGATAACATGAGGACATGGTGTGTCTACTATAACTACAACTATGACTGAACAGGGGGTGATGTATATCACTCCTATTCATTTATAATTGACGTTTTAGTCAACATACCATGTCCTCAATTATCTACAAGCACTCAGTGATCACTGATCTCTGAGTGTTTGTACCCGCTCTCCTCTCTGACACGCTGTCACAGGAGGCTGATCGAGCGGTGTAGGGAGGAGAGCTCAGCCTCCTGTGACAGCGTGGCCTGTCTTCGCCCACACACCGCTCTGCCGGATTTGTGATAGGAGGCTGAACGGTGTGGGAGGAGACACCGGCTGCTCACAGCGCTTTCCTCCCGCAGCGCTCGGCCGGCTATCACAGTTTCTCTCCTCCCCGCTGGGACACAGAGCAGCGCCCAGCAGGGAGGAAAGAAAGAATGGATGTGCCGCTGTATCGGCAGGAAAATGGCACTTTCTGCATTATGCCAAAAGTGCCATTTTCGGCCGATATGTTTTGGCGGCCGATATATCGGTGCATCCATAATTATTATTCAGGATTTATATAGCGCCAATAATCTGCAGTGCTTTACACAATAGACGGAGACCGTACAGTTATAATACAATTTCAATACAGGAGGGTTAGCAGGGCATTGCTCGTGAGAGCTTACAATCTAGTTTACATTGTAGAATACTATTTTCCTTACATAGTAAACTGATAGATGTATCAGAACTGTAAAAAGATTAATATTCTACAAAATCATATGCCAAATACTATTTTTCCCATGATAATCATTATTCTCATTATGCACCCAAAAATACCTGTGCTCCTTCAGTTCTGGGCAGCCTAGGCAGTCACTTAGTCTGTTATCATTGTAGTTACACTGTAATACTGTACAGGTTTGTAAAGGTGGTTGTATAGATGCATATAGACCCATACATATCAATGTCTGTGTATATGGAAGGCAGGTGGACTGAATTTATACCACTAAGAAAAGCTATGGTGATTAGTATGTATTGTAATAATGGTAGGCAGTTTTAGGTCCACATCTGGCTATCTAGACTGTCCTGTTTCTGTTTGTTTTATAATTTGTTGGTAGATTACATTACACTGGCTGTGGTTTTATCTCAGTTTTCAAGAGATGAAAAATCCCGCTTTAATAGGATCCTCACAAGCGCTTTGTGAAACAGATCTGGTGTTAATATGCTGCAATAAAAGCCATTCATTAGATATAAGGATTCCATCATTGCACCTGGCAGATTTGATGAGAGGCATAGCAGCTAATAACAGGCCAGGCAGAGTTTGCTGAGGTAGGGGAATGGAGCACATTGCTCCGGACAGTGATGACACTAATGCATGCATGCGATGGAGACATCTGGTTTTCTTTACACATCTGGATTTGCTTTTTTTCTTATTCTGGTTCTGCTAGATCAGAAAACATATTGATAAGAGCTAGCATTTCAGATTTATTTATCACATTATAAATACACTGGTAAGTTATATGTATGGAAAATCAAAATTTCAGAAGATAACTTAAGATTAATCAATTGCAGCTTAGGGCTTTGCTCTACTGATAGTGGAAAGGGGCATATTGTTGGCTGACAATAGAAAGAGTCATATCATTAGCTGAAAGTAGAGAATGCCATATACTTGTCTAATTGTGGACATAGCCAAATTGTTGGCTGATAGTGTAGAAAATCTTATTGTTGCCTGACAATGAAGAGAGCTATATCATTGGCTGACAGTAGAGAAAGCCATTTCATTAGCTGACCGTGGAAAGAGCCATATTAACTGACAATGAGGAGAGGCAAACATAGCATATTGTTTGCTGGTAGGGATGCACCGATACCGTTTTGCTGGTATCGAGTACCAATATTTTTTTCCTCGCCGATACCGAATACTGATACCGGAAGTCCCATTAAGGAAGCCAGGCGACATGAAATGACTCGCTACCTGGCTTCCTGATTAGCCGGGAAGCCGTCTCCATGCTTCTCGTCACTCCGTCATCATGAGGGAGCATGGAGCCAGCTTCCCGGCCAATCAGGAAGCCATGCAGCGTGTAATGACTCACTGCCCGGCTTCCTAATACCGGAAGCTTAACTATCGGGCTGGGCGAGTACGAGTAAATGCACAAATACTTGGCATCGGCACCGATACCGATAATGGTATTGGTGCATCCCTATTTGCCGGTGAAGCAGAGAGCATTAGAAATAGAAATTATTTTGTTGGATATGAAAACAGCAATTTTATTGGCTGAAAGTAAAAAAAATTCAACTTGATAGAATGGTAACTTGTGGAAAAATGTCAATATAAAGTGCAGCTTTAGTTGTACTAACTATTATGAGGTTTGCAATGTTTCCATACTTAGAGAATTTTCCTTTTTTATTTATTTTTTTCTACTTATTTTTAATGGTTGACACTTCTGGCATGTGACGTAAGCTCACCTGAGCTGCAGAGTCTAAGTGACACCTAGGTCTTTACCAGAGTGCCCGGCAAGGAGTGGTGGGCCAGTGACACTAGTGACCCTGGACTACTTTCCTGCAAGATGACACCAGGTGGCTATGATGTGGGACAGCTAAATGTTACTGAGTCTGGTTGAGAATCGGGCAGAGATTGAGGCAGGCAAGAGTGGTTTAATTCTTGACGGAGGTTGAGGCAGGCAAGAATAGTCAAAGTCTAAGCCGAGGCCGAGAAGGACATCAGGCGAGAGTAACAGGCATTAGTAGGGTTGGTAATGAGGGCAGGAGGCTCAAACGGAGTGAGACAATCCAAGTCAGCAACAGGTAAGGTAGGAGCAACAGAAGTCTAGACATGGTACAGCTGGCAAGAATACACAGCACCAGCCATCAGCCACCAGCTTACACATGCAATAAACCATAACCAACATCAGAACTTAGGGAGGGGAGGAGATAATGATCCATTTTAAATGGGATACCATTACCATCGACTCTTTTTTTAACCCTTCCTTTATGCACAGATGCTTTTTATCGTTACAAAGTATAAAGGCTTGTTTACACCAATTGCGGTGCATTCCAAAGCGGTAGCTGCTGGAACGCACCGTAATCATACACAAAACTTCCCTCCTGCATTCTGGGGGCTGGAGGGGACGTGGCGGTGCATTGAAGTCAATGGCACCGCAGCCATGCCGCCCGCCTGCAGTGCGTTCGGATGCGTGGCAAAACATTGCCTGCGTTCCATTCCGTTCCACTTTAAATTCAAAAGATAGAGCAAGCAGCATTTGCAGTGGACCGGAATGCAAGCAATGTTTTGCCACGCGTCCAATCGCACTGCAAGTGTATTATTTTATATGTGGGGGGCAGAGAACGGTGGGGTATTATTTTATATGTGGGGGGCAGAGAACAGTGGGGTATTATTTTATATGTGGGGGGCAGAGAACAGGGGGGAGAGAGTGTATTATTTTATATGCGGGGGCAGAGAACAGGTGGTATTATTTTATATGTGAGGGGCAGAGAACAGGGGAGAGGGTATTATTTTATATGTGGGGATGTGGAGGGCAGCAATGTTTACATTGCTTTATGTTAATATTGTTGTTGTTAATATTTATTTTTGTAACTTTTGTGTTTAGGGGCGGGGTTAAGTTCGCGGCAGGGTAGGGGTTAGGTGGGGCAACTGGTGGCGAGTAACTCTTAAGGCCAGGCTAGTAGCTCAGGACTTGAAATTTTTAGCCCTGATGTGTAGATCTCACAAATAGCCGTGCCATCTGTCAGATTTGTTGATTTTTCCATCTAACTTACTTTAAAAATATGCAACAATGTTTCAACTTGCTGATGAAATAACTTTTCACTGATTTAGCTTAGATATGCCCTATGTCTTAGACATAAAGTAATAGGAGCAAGATTGCTTTATGAAAACGGAATAAGTATTGATTAAGGATATTAAGGACATGTATTTCATTTTTTTCCTTTTTGCTTTGTGCAGGATCTTTATATACCCTAATTGAGAATCATTTACAGGAAATCTTTAAAATGAAATATACTAATGCCACATGATCTTTCTGAATATATTGAATATAAAGGGGGTTTCCTTAGCAATCAGTGATGATGGCTATCAGCATATCAAAGTGCGAATGAGAGGAATAGATGTGGGCTGTTCTAAAGCTGGCCATAAACTTTACAACCATCGCAAGACAAAAGTCTTGCGATGGTTGTAAGCTAATTAAAAGCTTGTACGATCTGCCAATCTTGGACAGGCAGATCGTACTTGCGATCATCGCAAGCCCGCCCTGCTGAGGGGAGGGCTTTAGATGACTGCAAAGCTGAAGGGCAGTGTGCGCTTGCGCATACAGGCCCATTCGGCATTTGTCTTACGAGTAGGTCTTACGATTTTTGGCTGGTTTTCAAACATACTCGTAAGACAAAAGACGTGCGACCGTACAGTAGAAACGGTTGCACGCCTTCCATACACCTGCCGATTATCTTACGATCGCGGGATTTCCTGCGATTATTGTACGATAATCGGCAGGTGTATGGCCACCTTAATAGTTTTAATGTGTGAGGTGATTGACAACATTGCCAACTTTTATAATGGAAGATCTTTGATGATGGTGCTGTGCTCATAATAATTTTTTTATATAATATTTAATAAAGTAAGTCATTTGGCTAAATTTATATTTAATTGGTTAAATTATAACTTCTTTAACCATTTTCTTTCTTAAAAGGGTGGTATTTTTTCTAGTTGCATGGCCACCTCTATTTTTACACTTTATGAGTTTACCGACCAGAACAAACGTGTAGCACAAAAAGTCTGAGTGAAGTCAGATTTGTTTCAGATCAGTGGCTCATAACGTATTAAAAATATTAGAACAGCATGACAACCAGGCAACATGTATTTCAGAAGGATAGATCAACAATGGCAGACTACATACTCCTTTAGTAAAGATTTGTAATCATTTTAATACCCTAACCTCTGCCTCTGACCTCCTTAACCTAACCTTGACCATGGGTCATCTGGTGCCGAAATTTGCACCATAAACATCCTCTGTGCTAAAGCGTCACCAAGCTGTCAGCACCAAAAAATACAGTTCCATCACTGGACATTACATGCATTATGCACAATTCCTCTTCAGTCTCCCTCGATGTGGGGGATCGGTACAGACAGAAGGTTTTAAATCACTCCTGTTCTCTTACAGCGCAACAGGTTTACAAACATTTGCCATAGCTGCATTTTTAATTTCTTTGTTACTCTGCTTTTCCACTGTTTGTTAGTTTAATAATGTGCAACAGGTGTGTGCTTAACATTAACACCTCCAACAGAGACCACACACAGGCACTAGATCACATTTATAGCTTTCTAAACTCTAATGCATAGTCCAAAACAGAAAGAGGATTGAATTAGAAGGGTGTTGGTGAAAGGGGATTAAAGAGAGCTACAGCGATAAAGGGAGAGAGAGAACGTGGGTGAACAAGAAATAGACAAAAAAGTAGAGGAAGAGAGAGGGAGTGAAAGTGAAAGAAAAATGAGAGGATATAAAACAGAGAAAGAATGAGAAAAAGAAGTTTGAAAAAAAAAGGGGAGTGTGGGTAAGGGAGTAAGAAGAAAGAAAATGGAAATGAAGAAACAAGAGTGGGAAAAAAAAAGGAGTGAGAAGAAAGAGACAGTAAATAGGAAGAATAAAGTACAAGCAAGGGAGTGAGAGTGAGATGAATAAGAGTGTGAAAATGGTATAAGAAGAGAGAAAGAAGAAAGAAGGGATGGGAAGATAAAAGGAGGATTGAAAAGAAAGAGAGAGTGGAAGAGGAAAAACAGGCAAGAGTTAGAGAACTGGATGTAAAAGAAAGAGATGGGTAAATGGGAAGGGACACAAAAGGGAGGATGGAAAGTGAGGAGATAAAAGGAGAGAAAGGGGTTTAAAAATAAAGATTGTGGAAGAAGTGTGAGTAGAAAGAAGGGGGGAAAAGATTGAAAATAAATAGTGGGAAGAGTAGAAAAAGTAGTGTGTGAGAAGCGGAGTGTGAGAAGATAGAGGGGGGTGTCAAAAGAAAGAAGGAATGAAAAGTGGCTTGAGTGGCATGCTCTAAGAAGAGCAAAGAGGGAATGAGGTCTAGAAGATATAAGGAGGCAAAGAGGTGCGAGAATATAGAAGGAGGAAAAGGGCTGTGAGAAGATAGAAAGAAGGGGGTTGAGAAGATAAAAAGAAGGATAGGGGTGTGAGAAGATAGAAGCAGGGAAAGGGGTGTGAGAAGACAGAAAGAACTATAGGCATGTGAGGATAAAGAAGGGAAAGGGGTGTGAGAAGATAGAAGGTAGAATAGGGCTGTGAGAGGATAGAAGGAAGGGAAATGGGGTGAGAACATAGAAGGAGGGAAAAGGGTGCAAGAGAATATAAGAAGGGAAAAGGGGTTTGAGAGAATAGTGTAGCACCCCCCTGTCCCCCAAAGGCCTGAGGTGAATTCCCAAAGGGCAGAGAGGGCTGACATTTTACTCTCAGGGGCAGATCCTTAGCCAGTGAATGGATGTATGATCAAGAACGTTGGGCGCCAGGCACTTTAAGTGCCCTTTTAAATGCTTTAGTGGAGAACTTCATAACTGGGTGAGAGACATCCATGGCAAAAATGGAACAGACTCCAGACTCATCAATTCCCTTTCAGTCTTCCATAGTGCAGAATCAATAGGAGAACAGGCTGACACTGGGTAATAGATCAACCGCTGAACAGGGACAGGCATGAGATCTTCCACAAAAGAGATGTGCTCCTGAGGTCCATACCAGTACCAGGCACCTCCAGTAGCCATCCAGCTTCCCTGGTTCTCTTCCTCAGTCAGTACCAGACCACTCCAAGGTCCACATGTGGTCTCCTCCAGGCCTAGTCAGCTTTTCCATCTTTGTGCACCCTACCCCCAGGATAAGCCCAGGGGCAGGCTGGACAATGAGCACATGGTAATTCCCCTGAGTATATATGCACTCCCCCAGCATGCACCACTAGCAACGAAACCCCCAATGATTGGCTGGTGAGCCACAGACACTCAAGATATCCTCATTGGTTGTCCCACACTGCAGCAGGGTCACACCCCACTCAGGCAGGTACAATCAGTGACAGAATACCTGGAATTAACCATATAATAACCAAAATACAAAACAGCTAGACTGATTACTGTACAAGCACAGCCACATTTCTAGTAGCCACTCCACAGGAGGTGGTAGGGGCTACACTAGAAAGAAGAATGGGGTGAGGATAAAGAAAGAGAGAAAGAGAAAAGGAGGGAATGGGGATGTGAGAAGATAGAAGTTGGGAAAGGGGACTGAGAAGGCAGAAGGCAGGAAAGGGCTTTGTGAAGAAAGAGTGGAAAAGTGTGAGTGTGAGAAGATACAGGGTGGAGAAAGGGGTGTCAGAAAAAAGAAGGAAGCAAAAGGGGTATGAGAGGACAGAAGGAAAGGGGTCTGAGAAGATATAAGGATGGAAAGAGGTGTGAGAAAATAGAAGGAAGGAGAGGGGTGCGAGAAGATAGAAGGAGGGATATGAGAACAAAGAAGGGCAGGGGGTGTGAGAAAATAAAAGAGGAGGAAAGTGGAGGAAGAAAATAAACAAAGGGAAAGGGGTATGAGAACAAAGCGAGCATGAAGACAAGAGAAAGAGAAAGACAGACAGAAAGCAAGAGAGAGTAAATAAAAATAAGAAAAAAGAACATTTCTGGATTGGAGAATATAGATGAAGAAAAGAAACCAGGACATAATATAAAGACAGATAAAGCAGCCAAATAAACAGATTGAGAGAAACAAGAGCATGAAGCAAATAAGTGAAGAATGAAAATGAAAGGCTGAGAGAGAGCAGGCCAAGAAAGGAGGTAAATACAGAGGGAAAAATATGAACAGCAAAAAAACCCCAGGAAGAGTCTGACTTGCTATTGAGCGTTCATTGATAAATCTCCATCTGATGGTGCGATCCCCAGACTCCTCCACCTACACACTGCCCTACGCTGCACCTGTACACTGGCAGGTGATGCTTAGAAAGACAGAGGCTTATTGTTTTCCTGGTGGTATAATGGAGATGCTGATAATAAAAGACAATGATTATTCATCCATACAGAACAAATATTTGTTTTAGAAACCACACAGCTTGCTTCACAAACATATATCACGGTGACCCACAGACACTGAAGTATTTACAGATATTCTGAGGAGTCCAAACACTTGTGTAAGGAAGACATCAATAAGGATTGCATAAAGAAGAGTTCTGCTTTTTCTCCTTATAGAATATAAGCTGCCAGTTGTTTGACTTCTCAAATTCAGTTCTGTACAGGGATTTTATAGATTAAAGCTTCTACTGCCATATTTTTAGAAGCCATGTGACCAACTTGAGCACTGCTTGTGACATTCTGGCAGTGTATGGGTTACATCAGGTCAAACTTTAATAAATAATACATACAGAAAAATAGCTGCTTACTGGTGACTACATTTGGTTTTTCGATCTAATATTTGGCTTCAGACCCAATGAGTCTCATCAATTTTTGGGATGTTTTAACTCAAAGTCATAAAGTAGCCCCGGCTCCAAGCTCGCTTCCGTGATGGACTAAACATGTTATCTTTAGTTTACTCAGTTGTATTGGGATTGTACGGGAGCAAGCTTGGATCGGTGACTACTTTACGACACAAACAGGGACCATGGGGAGCAAAAGTAGCCACCCTCCAGAAGGAAGGACAGTGTCAGCCCCAATTCAGAGATGATTTGAGTATCTACAGCTGAATGATGCACAAATAAGATACATTTTTGTTAATAGTTAAGGTACTTGAATCCATTTTTAAGATTTAGCTAAGTTTAGTGTCACCACCCACAAATAACAAGAGGTCCACTACATATATTACCAAGGTTTTAGCAAACAGTACGGAAGATTTACACTTGCTGATCTTCTGGAGGAATCACTCACACCAGTCCAATTTTGAATGTTCCACTTTCCCTGTTTTATTAAAGGAGATGTAAACTCTTACTAAATTACATTTTGTTTGTGGAAGCAGTATGCATCTTTTTCAAATTAAAATGCTGTTTTTATCATTATTTCATCCTTTGTTGCACTTTGTGCTGCTGATTTCCCTCCTGTCTGCATGCAGACACTCCAGGAATGAATGTATGGCATGTCTCAAATTAGGTTTTTTTGATGGTGACAGCAGGGGTTTGCCAACACAATGCACACTGGGATTGCCTTGTCATCGGCAGAGCATTGCTGGGAAATCTCATCTGTAATCTCATGAGATCTCAGGGAAAGGCATTTTTCGCACCTGTGATGCTGTGCATGCTCACCTGTTTAGTCACATGTGCAAGAAATCCAGGAAGTAGTAGGAGATCTAGTACCCTGCCCTTAGTTAACACAGCCACTGTCAGAAGACTGGGGAAGGAAATATTAACAAGGTATGCAAAAATACCATGCCTGCAAATATCTGGATGTATGTGTTTGTAGATTGTCATTACTAAACATTTCTAAAGGTGTGTTTGTTGTTATTTTAAAGATATGAATAAAGTTCCCCTTTAAGACTTTTAAGTTCATGCTTCTCTACCAAAGTCTGCAGCTGTTGATCTTATATAGTTCCCAAATTTGGTTACACAAAGACCTATTTATGAACATAATTTATTTTTATTTTATCTTCTGCATCCTGTTTGGCCTTGTAGTAATTTTAATGCGCTGAACCCTAAATGGACAAGAACTGTAGTATATGTAACTTCTTGTCATCAGCCTCAAACACAGCTTAGTAGGGTTTCTCCAGATGTATGTACATTAAAATTCTGAATGCTATACAGATGGCTGTTTCCCTTTAAGACTAATAGAATGTGTATTAATACGAGCAGAAATGAAATTTATTTGTGACATATAAAAGGTGCTTCCCCTCGATCTTTCCAAAGGTTAAACATGATCTGACCGCTTTACAGCTCTGAAATTACATGCGTCTTTAAAATGGCAACTCTGCATCTATGTCAATGGAGCTGTCTTGAGTGTCCCATCACCTTTGAATGCTGACAGTAGGTTGTAATTTAGGTATTTAAAGCCTGTGGGCAGGTTAGTTGTCACTTTCTCTTTGTGAACTTGTAAAGGTTTTCTTGGACCTTTGCCTACTCACCACAGTTCATGAATAATCTGTATTAGAAACATAAACTCTTTCACCTACATTGACCATTTTACAAACTTAAAAAAAGGATAGATCCACGTGGACTTTCCTTACTGTTCCATGCAAGGTCTCCTCTTTTATAGAAAAAATGCTAATATGGTTATACCAGTTCGTATGCACATCCATACTGCAGGACCCATTTTTTTTAGGACCTTCTTTAGGAATATTGTCCCTGATAGGGCTGCAGCTAATGATTATTTTCATAATCGATTAGTTAGCCGATTATTTTATCGATTAACCAGGTAAAAAAATGTAACAAATATCATCCTTAATTTAAAATAAAATACACAAGTGCAGTGTTACGAACATAAAGTTTACTTCAGAATAAAACTGCAAGCACATTTTTTTGCAATTACACTGCATTGGAACGCACGGCATCGAACGCACGACGCACGAAAGTGCCATTTTCCTGCCGATACATCAGAGCATCCCTGCTTTCTCTCCTCGCTGCTGGGCGCTGCTCTGTGTCCCAGAGGGGAGGAGAGAAAGTGACAGCCGGCCGAGCGCTGCGAGAGAAGAGCGCTGTAAGCGGCCGGTGTCTCTCCTCCCACACTGCTCGGCCGCCTATCACAGTGTAACAGAGCGGTGTGATGGCGGAGACAACGCTGTCACAGGAGTCTGGGCTCTCCTCTCGCACCGCTCACACAGCCTCCTGTGACAGCGTGTGTCAGAGAGGTGAGCAAGGTACAAACACTCAGGGGTCTATTCACGACACAGGACTCTGTGTAGAGTTTAGAATCTAGAAGATTGGTTATTGATTGTTTGATATAAATCAAATTTTTATAATCTTTTGTGCGCCTTTAATAAAAAAGTGATAATAAATAATACCAGAAATGAAAAGATGCTACATGGATTTTAGAGTTAACCTTTGAAGTTGAACTGGTGGTGGCCACGTAACCAACAGAAAAGACATTCTGTACAGCTGGTAACAGGACTGCAGCAGATTGTACTGAAAGATATACTGTGGAGTACTGAATGTTTGGAGGAGCAGCTGTTGTTTCAGCGATATGCCCACATAAAATATGATAGCGGAACACAAATACGGTGCAGTCCCTTTTTATAAAGTCCCTTAAGATATCTAAATCATGAGATGGATTTTTCATATAAACATGCAATGGCAAAAACAGACCAAACACATGCCGTATGCTGGTTGTAAACACGTGCTATTGATTCAAGTGTAAGTACCGAGCAGATGACTTTACCTTTATTTAAAAACAAAAAAAGAAAAGTACACTTTATTTTCTAAAGTAATATCATAAGGTAAATACAAAAAGAAAAAGATTTTTTAAATTTTCATATAAAAAGAGTAAAAACACATTTCAAGCCCAGCTAAATCATAACCATTTCAGCATTGGGTAAGCACCACTAAGTTGAGTCACCCAGCAACTTCTTATATCCCTAGTTGCTTGTGTCTCTCCTCATGAGTCACTCTCTCACAGCTGGATTCTCCAATTATTTTATATTCTTTGTCATGGGCACTCAAATATTGAAAGGTGAATCCATTATTTTACTTAACTGTTGTATGAGGGCAGAAATTGAGATAGTTTACCACTGAAGATACAAGATGTCAGCAAACCAGACAAGACGAAAAACAAAAGAGGCAAAAAATAAACATTAGTTGTGTACATGTGACTTCTAAATAGTTTTCTGTGATTAGGTTGATTTTGAACCACCATATAGATGTGTCTTGTTACTTTCTACTGAAATAAATGGCAATTCAAGCAAGTCCCCACCAGCATGCTCCAATCACAGAGCCATAGTAATGACATGAAGTCTATTGATCTCTTCCTTCTTCCATTTTTCATTCACATGAACATATTTCTTTAGCCAAGTAGAATTGTCTTGGATCATGAAACTTGGTTCCCTGGACTGGAACATGGCCTTGTGGCTTGAACATGGAGTGCATGTGCCCTGACCAGCTGTTGCTGTGTGTGTAAGTGTATGTGCACACATGTGTGTGTACTTATTGGGATGCCTACTCAAGCAATAATGCATTTTAAAGTCCAGTTCACCCAAACTCTCAGTGTTGAAATTTTTTACCTGCATCATGGTGTGTTGGTAGCCTGACTTGTAGTAATCTCCTGTGATACCGAGCTTTGGCATGACCCTCTATTCATATGTCCAGATTGTCTGACATCAAATTTCTCTTTCTTTGCTGATCTTGGATTGTCTCTGACTTCACTCCTATCTCTCCTTTTAGTTTACTCTGCACCCACTTAGTATTTAGTCAGCTTGCCTTCTGACTGGCTCTCATCTTTCTGCTTGTTCACATTTTCTCTGCCTGTTCACATCTCCTGCATCTTAGTTACCATCTGAAAGAACTCCAGTCTTTGGCCTGGACGTACTTGATAGTCACAAACACAGGACTTACTACACAGGTAAAGCTCCAACTCCACCCACA
Source organism: Nanorana parkeri (assembly GCF_000935625.1). Taxonomy (NCBI): domain Eukaryota; kingdom Metazoa; phylum Chordata; class Amphibia; order Anura; family Dicroglossidae; genus Nanorana; species Nanorana parkeri. The sequence goes on along the minus strand of NW_017306331.1, from coordinate 2,061,850 downwards.
GAGGCTATGGTAAAGACTGAGTACTCCTCAGACCCTGCTCCTACATAAACTTTTTTCTAGCACCTCATGACTGAAGACAATAGGTTTGTGCATGCATGTCAGATCACTCATTTGGGGATATGAGCAGCTGCAATCCATGCAATCACAAGTGATACACTGGAATCCAGGAACTCAGGAACTGTCTTCCTCTATATATAATCAATCCATCGGTATTGTCCAGATATTAAAACCACAGAGAGAACAGCAATGGTAATGCGATTCCAGCTAAAAAGCTCTTAAAGCTGAACTTCCAGCATATATATATATGTATATATATATATATATATATCTATATATATATCAGTTCGTTCAGTTAGTTATTGAAACATGTGCTTTTAAAAGTACCAGAATTTGACCTGGTATGATTCACTCATAATTCTTTGCATAGTAGAACTTGGACTGGCAGAGGAAGGGTCAGCTCAGTCAATTAGGTGGTAGAATATATCCATTTAGCACATCCTTATCAACTCCTGGGTAAGCGTAAAAGGAAACTATAATGGCATACAATTTTTTTTTTTTAAATAATGCTTAATTTTATTTGTACTTTTACATAAAATATTTATTTTACAAATTAACATTTATTACATGGTACACAAATGGCACTGATGCCATTGAGCATTCTAGGTTTTCCAAAGTTTTGAATTTTAATTGAGATCTGTAGGAACCTATCTGAACACAGCGGTCACTACTCTATTTTATTTAGTTGTGTATATAAATTGGAGCTTGAGTTACTGAGCTTTGTAAACAATTGTTTTTCTTTTCTGTAAAGCAGTTAAAGATAGACTGGTAAACATGTGAAAGGGAACTAGGTGTCATCAAGGCTGACTATATGTAACTATGGCATTATCATATACAATGTTTCATATTTACCATATTAAAACAAATGAAAAATTTAAATATAGTTTTTATTCATTAACATATTAAATACAAATGAAAACGTATTAAAAACACTTTAAAATAATGTTTCATCCATAAAAAGAGAAAATGAACATCCAATGTAAACTCTCTTAATAGGCTGCATGGGACTAAAAAGTATTACATACTATCAAACTAAATATAAATAAATAGTGCATGGAGATAGTTAACTCAGGAAGATGACCAAGTATTCAGTTCCAAAACCCAGAACACCCTCTGACTCAGAAGACGCTTACTACAGTCCTCTCCTCTAAGAAAGGGATTCATTCTTTCTTCTTGCCTGAAGGGAGATATTACATGTTACTATCTTGACAGGTAAGAAAGTGGTTACGTTAGATGGATTAAAAGATTTCTCTTGAAGATGTTCTACAATCCTGTCACATAGTCTTCCTAATCACAGCCTGCATACTGAACATTACAAAGGTTACATGTGATAAGATCAATTACATTCTACATGCTGCAGTTGGCATACTGTTTCATAATGCTTTCCACATGCCCTACAATTTACAAGCATTAGACAACCAGAAAACAACAGTACACTTTAGTTGTTTAGTATTTCTTAGATTCATAGTTGCACTGCTAATGGCAAATTAGACTCTTTTAAGATGAGGCCCAATTAATGCACATTCACTCCTCAGAACAGCCCACTGCCTGCGATGGTGCTGGGAGGAGGGCCAGCAGCTGAACATTAGTGATGTCAGGGAGGTGGGTTCAGAGGGCAGGCTAGGCTTTGTAACTGATAGCCTAGCAAGCTGTCAGTTATAGTCTATGGCAGTGGTGCTTCCAAGTGCCCTGTATAAGACACCCAGATGGGCAAGCATGCCACAGTTTCAGGACCCCAAAGCTACAAAACTGGCAGACATTTTTCAGCCCCTCCTGATGGTATATAAAGAGGGTGGGGGGCATTGGTGGATGCTGGACCACGCTGTCAGTGGCTCTGTCTGGCCTCCCACGAAGCTCACTGACATCACTGGTTGCCAGGAACTAGGCGGGATGCAAGCCAGAGCCCCCGATCAGCTCCTGGCAACAGGTGATGTCAGTAAGCTGGGCAGGCCCGCACAGAGCATCACAGGTTGCTAGGGCCACCCCCCTGATGCTCCCACCACCACCTGGCCGCTCCCCAATGAGATGCCGCCTGAGGCAACCGCTTTATTAGAGGGACAGCCCTGACCATATGAGACATAATAGAACTTTGAAAAATAAATGTTTTCAATATAAACCAAGTTTCTATCACCTGGGCACTGCTTGGGTGCAGAAATTAAAGTGTATATCAGGCCAAAATAAAAACCATGTTTAGTACATTTCTGTAATACATGCACATTCCCACAAAAATGTGTGTGGTCCACTTAACTAGTTAAGTACTTATGACACGCCTTGTACATCATCCTTATCCCATCGGACGCACACCTGCCGATATAAACACCCACTCCCAGAAATTACCCTAATCTATCAGCAGAGCTGCTGTCAGTGGCCCTTTTGCCATTGATTCCCATAACTGGGTGCTAAAGCATCAGCGTTTCTAAAAACGTAAACAAAAAGGTCACATTGTAGTTAGCTGTACTTGAGCAGATATTCACAATGTAACCATAATTTTATCTTTTTACCTTTAGGTCTTTAAAGCAAAGCTGAATACATTTCTTGACTATGTAAAGGAGAAATATTGAGCAAGTAAAATATATCCCAATATTTAGAGCTAACGTGTGACACTGCTGATGTCACATGCCGGCTCTATAGCTAGAGAACTCAGCAATCACAAACCACTGATCACTCAGCTCACAGTCCCCCTCCCCTCTCTCTAATTATTCAGTGCTCATTGGAGGGACAGGCAGGGGAGGGGGCGGGCACAGCTGGCTCCAGAGAGGCAGGGTCAACTGTCAGTCAGGCAGTGTCGTGGATCATAACAATGCTGTTGGGATCTTCCTGGCTGCAGCGCGGCTCTGCGCTGTGATCATATAGTAGGCAGTAGCCAGCTATATGCTTACTTTGGGTCACAGGAGTAGATTTACTAATCTACTCCGTTGACCCATAAGATAACTATGGTCAAAAAAAGTTTTGGCTTTTGTTCTCTTTTAATTCCTGATTAACCCAAATTACCTAATTCCTCACCTACTCTCTTCTTTTTTCTAAATTGATCTAACTTTACAAAAAGAGTTTTTAGTATGTAATAATGTAGTTTGTAGGAAAATATTTTTATGCTTTTGCTTGTTTTCTTCTTTCATTTTTTGTAGTGTTAGCATTCGAAAAAAACATGCACAAAATACGTTAAAAGCCTTTATTTCATTTGTAAATATCCTTTCTACATAATTTTAGTATTATGGTAAATGGGACAAGTTGCTAAATAAAATTAGTATTTTTTTTTATAGCATCACCAGAGTTGCATTAAAGTTTTCAGCTAAACTGAGGGGAAATAATTTTTTTCTAATTGTTTTACTTCTTTTTGCTTGTAAAATACTGTTTATAAAAATATTAAAGAAGACCTCCAGGCAAAACGTTTCTTAACCCTTGCAGTGAGGCTAAACCCACACTGCAAGGGCTAAGTGCTCGCTTTCATCTATGTGCCAAAAAAAGTTATACTCATCTAAACCACTGAGCCAGCTCCCTGTTTCTCCAGTCATCCTACGCTTAATATTTCTTCGATTCATAGTTGCAATGATCATGGCAAATCAGACTCTTTTAAGATGAGGCCCAATTCATGCACTTTCCCTCCTCAGATCAGCCAGCTAGTGTGCCTGCGATGATTCTGGGAGGAGGTCCAGCATCTGAACATTAGTGATGTCAGGGAGGTGGGTTCAGAGGGCATGCCAGGCATTGGAATGTTCCTCAGCGTCCCCACGCTTATACACTGAGTATAGAATGTGATAATTTACAGGACCTTGGACTGCTGCAGAGGAAAGGGAGAGGGACCAAAGAGACTGGTCTAAGAACAAGCTGGCTCTGTGGTTCAGGTGAGTATAAGGTTTTTTTTTAATCACCTAGACAAAAACGAGTAGTTAACCCTTGCAGTGCAGGGGCAGCCCCTCTACAAGAGTTAATAAAAGTTTTACTAGGAGTTCTTTAAATCATTCTTAAAAGACAATACTACCAAAAGAATGACTTGTTTGTCTCCAAAAACAATAAATGTAAGTGATGACACTGTTATTGTTGAATTAAAATACCATGGAGTGTATCTAGTATCTAAACCTAGGAGCAAAAATGTTATATATTGGAACTCACCAGACCACAGATTTGGTGGCTGCATTTGCTACTTTTATCCCAGACCTATTTTCTATTATTTTCATCTTGGGATTTGACACTCTTATTGTCCCAGGGTGACGAGTCGACGCTCACTTACTGTACTGTATCTATACCCTCTCTCTGTTTCTCAATAGAAAAGAGAGATGGCGTTCTGTAATGACCGATATGGCGTTCTGTAATGACCGAGATGGCGTTCTGTAATGACCGAGATGGATGGGTACAATGTAACTGATAACAGTAAGTAGAGAGTACAGGTTACATAGTTACATAGTATTTGGGGTTGAATAAAGACATACGTCCATCAAGTCCAACCCATATAGGTCCACGCATCATCTCATTCTTAGGGATACTGGTATCCCTGGATATTACGGTCCCTCAAGAAATTGTCCAAACGTTTCTTGAACAAATCTACACTCTTGGCTGAAATCACTGCCGATGGCAGTGAGTTCCAGACCTTAACCGCTCTTACTGTAAAGAACCCTCTTCGCCCATTGTGCTGGAATTTTTTCTCCACCAACTTTAGGTGGTGGCCTCTAGTCTTTGTAATGGAGTTAATCTCAAACAGTTTGTTGCCAATGTTGCTGTCACCATTGAACATCTTGTACATGAAAATCATATCCCCCCTTAATCTCCTTAATTCCAGCGTAAACATGTTTAAGGTACCCACACAGGTACTTATCAGCTCACACAGGTACTTATCAGCTCACAAGATTTCTGGCAGAATAAACTTTTTTTGCACTAATTATTCCATTATTAATTGTTTTCATTAGTATATTTAACAGATGAAAAGAAAACTAATAAGAAAAGTTTATTGTTAGGGTTTACATACACTTTAACAGGTTGAAGAAAATATTGTCCTGTGGTACTATTTTGTAAAATCATTTTCTTCATATTTACACACAGACCAAGCTGTCCAGTAAACGTGACAGTGACAGGTCTTGGTTTTCCTAACCCTGTCTGTACTGTGTTGGCTCATTTCACTATAAAGTCGATTTGAACACTGCCTGTCCTAACAAAGGGTTAAATGGCTTCTGCATTAATTTTAATGAAGTTAATAAGAAAAACACAATCCACACATTTCAGTCCTAAGAATTTCTATAAGGACAGATCGTAGTGAAGGTGCTCAGAAAAACTTGGAATCAGCCATGTTGCCTGCTGCAACAAAACATCTAAAAGATAAGAAATATTTATTTAAAAAAGATTTTTCATTATGCTTTGTTAATGGGAACACACAACAAACATATGTAGAGGGTCTTTCTCAAATTTGACTGCAAAAGTGGTAATACACTTTAAGGACTCTTTCACTCTAAATGGCACCCCAGTGCAAAGCTATAGGTCTGGATCAGCAGGGGGCATGTCTGACCTCAGCAGAGAGACCACTGCTTCCACACAGAGAACAATGGTCCTCCTCTGCAGCTTGCTGTCAGTGGACAGGTTTTTTATGCATCTGTGGCTGCTTTTTAAAAAAAAAAAAAAAAAACTGTAAAGCTGGCCATACACCTTACAATTATCTGCAGATTTTCTGTGGTCAGATGGAAAAGGTGCAACAGATTTCTCCATCTACACTAAACTGTGTGGATGGAGTAATCTTCACCTGGGCCAATCTGTTGCACTTTTTCCATCTGACCATAGAAAATCTACAGATAATTGTAAGGTGTATGGCCAACTTAAGACACCTTTTGCTCACCATTTTTATGTACCTGGGATGTATTTAACTGATTTAATCTGAAAGTTCAACTGGGCTTTGAATGGTGCTGCAATTAGGGTCTCAGTGCAGCCTGTACCAAGCACAAGTAATAGATGCTACAGTGTTAATATTTTATTATTATTATTTATTACAGGCAATTTATATAGCACTGACAATTTACGCAGTGCTTTACATTCACCTCAGTCCCTGCCCTCAAGGAGCTTACAATCTAAGGTCCCTATCTCACAAGCATACATATGAGGCCAATTTAGACAGGAATCAATTAATCAACCAGCATGTTTTTGGAGTGCGAGAGGAAACTGGAGTACCCAGAGGAAACCCACACAAGCGCAGGTAGACGATGCAAACTCGATGCAGACAGTGTCCTCACTGGGATATTACCCATGGACCCCTAGAGCTGCAAGGCAAAATTGCTAACCACTACGTACCATTGCGCTGCCCTGCAGCACGGAATAGACTTGCCTGATCTTATCATGTACAAATACTTTCATCTTCATGGTCAGTTCAGTTGTGCCCCCTATTCTCTGACATCCTGCATGCAAACAGCAATAAACGTATCAATTATCAGAGGAGGAAAAAAAAATAATGTGAAGTGACTGTCACTTTCCAAATAAAACTGAGTTATTGTTTCCAGTTTGAAAAGAACAGCAACAAGTATAGGAAAGCTATATGCGATCTTTGTCCTTTTCTCCCCTTAGACACCTGCACTCGTCTAGAGTTTCACTGAGTCCTGAAAAATAAATGCATAGCTTCAGTCTCCTAATCCAAGTGGCTCCAGAGGCCACTGATATTTGAGAACTTAAACTGATGATTCTGGGCGTCGTAGGGGCAGCTTAATCTTTTTTAATTCAAATCAACTGAGTCCCATGTGGCGCTAGGATGATACTCTATATGCTGCAATCAGACTGACCTAGACTTCTTGTGCTCTAAATGATTAATGAAACTGCCTCCCAGTTTGTTTCTATGGTGATGTGAAACTTGACACGTTGAAGGAATCTGCCATTCACACTAAAGGAAGTAGCTGCAAATGAAAACAACCACATTTTTTTTTGTGAACGGTAAATAGTTTTTGAGAGCCTTGGCATGGTGTCTTGGTGGAAAATTGCTTCTGAAATGCAAGCGGCTCTGTCACACGTGTAGTTAACACGCTCTACCGTGGAACACTTTAAAACAATAAAAGGATTGTTAGTGCTTTTTACATTCATGATGCCGTAGAGTGATCAGCAGTGCAAAATCTGTGGTACTGTTGGTATTTACATAGTTACATAGTATTTGGGGTTGAATAAAGACATACGTCCATCAAGTCCAACCCATATAGGTCCACGCATCATCTCATTCTTAGGGATACTGGTATCCCTGGATATTACGGTCCCTCAAGAAATTGTCCAAACGTTTCTTGAACAAATCTACACTCTTGGCTGAAATCACTGCCGATGGCAGTGAGTTCCAGACCTTAACCGCTCTTACTGTAAAGAACCCTCTTCGCCCATTGTGCTGGAATTTTTTCTCCACCAACTTTAGGTGGTGGCCTCTAGTCTTTGTAATGGAGTTAATCTCAAACAGTTTGTTGCCAATGTTGCTGTCACCATTGAACATCTTGTACATGAAAATCATATCCCCCCTTAATCTCCTTAATTCCAGCGTAAACATGTTTAAGGTACCCACACAGGTACTTATCAGCTCACACAGGTACTTATCAGCTCACAAGATTTCTGGCAGAATAAACTTTTTTTGCACTAATTATTCCATTATTAATTGTTTTCATTAGTATATTTAACAGATGAAAAGAAAACTAATAAGAAAAGTTTATTGTTAGGGTTTACATACACTTTAACAGGTTGAAGAAAATATTGTCCTGTGGTACTATTTTGTAAAATCATTTTCTTCATATTTACACACAGACCAAGCTGTCCAGTAAACGTGACAGTGACAGGTCTTGGTTTTCCTAACCCTGTCTGTACTGTGTTGGCTCATTTCACTATAAAGTCGATTTGAACACTGCCTGTCCTAACAAAGGGTTAAATGGCTTCTGCATTAATTTTAATGAAGTTAATAAGAAAAACACAATCCACACATTTCAGTCCTAAGAATTTCTATAAGGACAGATCGTAGTGAAGGTGCTCAGAAAAACTTGGAATCAGCCATGTTGCCTGCTGCAACAAAACATCTAAAAGATAAGAAATATTTATTTAAAAAAGATTTTTCATTATGCTTTGTTAATGGGAACACACAACAAACATATGTAGAGGGTCTTTCTCAAATTTGACTGCAAAAGTGGTAATACACTTTAAGGACTCTTTCACTCTAAATGGCACCCCAGTGCAAAGCTATAGGTCTGGATCAGCAGGGGGCATGTCTGACCTCAGCAGAGAGACCACTGCTTCCACACAGAGAACAATGGTCCTCCTCTGCAGCTTGCTGTCAGTGGACAGGTTTTTTATGCATCTGTGGCTGCTTTTTAAAAAAAAAAAAAAAAATTTGTAAAGCTGGCCATACACCTTACAATTATCTGCAGATTTTCTGTGGTCAGATGGAAAAGGTGCAACAGATTTCTCCATCTACACTAAACTGTGTGGATGGAGTAATCTTCACCTGGGCCAATCTGTTGCACTTTTTCCATCTGACCATAGAAAATCTACAGATAATTGTAAGGTGTATGGCCAACTTAAGACACCTTTTGCTCACCATTTTTATGTACCTGGGATGTATTTAACTGATTTAATCTGAAAGTTCAACTGGGCTTTGAATGGTGCTGCAATTAGGGTCTCAGTGCAGCCTGTACCAAGCACAAGTAATAGATGCTACAGTGTTAATATTTTATTATTATTATTTATTACAGGCAATTTATATAGCACTGACAATTTACGCAGTGCTTTACATTCACCTCAGTCCCTGCCCTCAAGGAGCTTACAATCTAAGGTCCCTATCTCACAAGCATACATATGAGGCCAATTTAGACAGGAATCAATTAATCAACCAGCATGTTTTTGGAGTGCGAGAGGAAACTGGAGTACCCAGAGGAAACCCACACAAGCGCAGGTAGACGATGCAAACTCGATGCAGACAGTGTCCTCACTGGGATATTACCCATGGACCCCTAGAGCTGCAAGGCAAAATTGCTAACCACTACGTACCATTGCGCTGCCCTGCAGCACGGAATAGACTTGCCTGATCTTATCATGTACAAATACTTTCATCTTCATGGTCAGTTCAGTTGTGCCCCCTATTCTCTGACATCCTGCATGCAAACAGCAATAAACGTATCAATTATCAGAGGAGGAAAAAAAAATAATGTGAAGTGACTGTCACTTTCCAAATAAAACTGAGTTATTGTTTCCAGTTTGAAAAGAACAGCAACAAGTATAGGAAAGCTATATGCGATCTTTGTCCTTTTCTCCCCTTAGACACCTGCACTCGTCTAGAGTTTCACTGAGTCCTGAAAAATAAATGCATAGCTTCAGTCTCCTAATCCAAGTGGCTCCAGAGGCCACTGATATTTGAGAACTTAAACTGATGATTCTGGGCGTCGTAGGGGCAGCTTAATCTTTTTTAATTCAAATCAACTGAGTCCCATGTGGCGCTAGGATGATACTCTATATGCTGCAATCAGACTGACCTAGACTTCTTGTGCTCTAAATGATTAATGAAACTGCCTCCCAGTTTGTTTCTATGGTGATGTGAAACTTGACACGTTGAAGGAATCTGCCATTCACACTAAAGGAAGTAGCTGCAAATGAAAACAACCACATTTTTTTTTGTGAACGGTAAATAGTTTTTGAGAGCCTTGGCATGGTGTCTTGGTGGAAAATTGCTTCTGAAATGCAAGCGGCTCTGTCACACGTGTAGTTAACACGCTCTACCGTGGAACACTTTAAAACAATAAAAGGATTGTTAGTGCTTTTTACATTCATGATGCCGTAGAGTGATCAGCAGTGCAAAATCTGTGGTACTGTTGGTAATGTCTGACTCTTTGGCAGAAACATGCATGCACTTGTAGTTCTTGACTCTACTGTTTTCTTGGTCATTGGAGATTATTGTTCTAGTAATTATAGAATGACATTATGAAATTATTCTGGACATCGAAAGCATGAATTTTTTAGTTAAAGGAGTTCTAAAGTCCCAGTATACAGTATACTATCCTGTTATAACATCAGCATTGTAATAGGAATACATACTAGAGTTGTGTCTGATAATGCAATCAAAGCTTTCTTGAAAAAAATCCCTTTTATGTAGTGAGTGCTGCCCATTACTTTCATCAAGTTTCTGGATTCCCAGTGTGCTTTGCATCTCTTTCCTGCTGCTTGATGTGATGCAATGTCAAATTTTCTAGACTACATATCCCATAATGCATTGCTTCCAGCATGCAATGATAATGTTATAGTGTTCAGACGTAGAGTTGTAGTTCAGAAGGCAGGGTCTGTGGGACTTGTGACACAAGGAAGTACATATTCACGGGGCTAAGTGAAACAACTTAGTGTACATCCTCTGTGCACCTTCAATAAGTAAGTTTACAAACCTCTAGGTTGATATGGTTATTAGGAGTGAGATAGAATCTGTGGACATTCAATATAGGAATACATATTTATTTTTAATCTTTGGCCAAGGATACCCTTTAATGTTATTTGGTGAACTAATGCATTTCAAAGGGTCTTTTCATTAGGGGGAAGGGTTTTGATATATGACAGATCAGTTGGTCCAATGGAACGTTACTATCAACTTTCCCCAACGCAGCCCATATCTACAACTGGGCTATCTGAACGGCTGTTCATATAGTCAGGCCACCACGAAAGGGTCGCTGACTGACAATAACCGACTCACCTTTAATAAATGGTTAAATCATTCTGTGTGTGACCCTTAGGGCACCATCCGGCTTTTGTTGAAGGGGCCGGGTGAAAAATTGTTGCCCAAATGGTGACTGCAGCCAATGAACTGCACTTTTTTTGTTTTCTGACAGCTATAGTCCAGTAGGGCAATGGCCTGCAGGGGAGAGTCTTCCATCCATACTCTTTAGGGTCAATGGAGAAATGTCCATTTTTCTTGTTGAGCATGCAGGTTTAGATGCATGCTCAACAAGAGTGTGGCCAGTTTAACATTCTTTTATTAAAGACAAATATTTATTTGAGCTGAACAGACTAAATATCATTAGAGTTCCTTAAAGCCCAACTGAAGCCTCTCATTGTTTACTTGTTATGCAGTCAGGTTACATAAAAAGTAAGACAAAGAAAGTGACTAACCTAATATTTGATCAAGCAAATTACCTTCCTGTGTCACCTCTCCACCTGCAGCCTCCTCATTGGACAGTAAATAATCACTTCTGTCCAGTGAGCAGGAAGCTGACCCAGGAAGTGGTAAATCCAAACCAAGAAGTTTGGATTTACCCCATCCTCGTACGGATTTACCACATCCTGGTTCACATTTACCTCTTCCTGGTTCGGGGTTATCACTTCATGGTTTGGGTTTACCACATTATGGTTCATCTAAACCCGAACCATGAAGTGATAACCCCGAACCAGGTGGTAAATGTGAACCAGGATGTGTTAAATCCGTATGAGGATGGGGTAAATCCATACCAGGAAGTGGTAAATCCATACCATGAAGTGGTAAATCTAAACCAGGAAGTGGTAAATCCAAACCAGGAAGTGGTAAACTGAACCAGGATGTGGTAAACCGAACCATGTAGTGCTAAAACTGAACCGGGATATGGTAAATCCGAACCATGAAGTAATAAAACTGAACCAGGAAGTGGTAGATTTGAACCAGGAAGTGGTAAATCTGAACAAGGATTTGATAAATCCGAACCATGAAGTGATAAACTGAACCAGGATGTGGTAAACCGAACCATGTAGTGCTAAAACTGAACCGGGATATGGTAAATCCGAACCATGAAGTAATAAAACTGAACCAGGAAGTAGTAGATTTGAACCAGGAAGTGGTACTGTCACGTACCTTAGGGGAGTCTGAGATGTCGAGGGCGGCCTTTCTCACTTCTCTGGTCTTGGGGCTCCTGAATGGGTACAGGAGCACCGGGGCACAGAGGGGCAGGAGTGCCAGTAGTAGCTGAATCCGATGAGCAGGAGCAGCAGACAAGAATAGCAGGGTAGTCAGGACAGGCCGAGGTCATCAACGTGCAGGCTGCGTGGTACAGAGGATGAGGCAGGAGGATGGTCTGGAACAAGCCGAGGGTCAATCACTGGAGAGAAGCAGAAAGGTCAAAGCCAAGCCGGGTCAAGATAACAGGAACACTTCAGGAGCAGGATACAGGAACACAGGGAAGCTGACGATCTGACAGCAAAGGAGGTTTGTTAATCACAGCCTTATATAGCCCAGAGGGCGCCAAAAACTCAAACAACACGTCGGCGCACACCCGAGCGCACACGCGCGTGACGCACACGTTTACGCAGAGATGCTGCACCTGATACAACTCTATTAGCTGCACTGTGCGCATGCGCAAACGGCGATGAAAGAATCCTGGCTCCGGCTTCCTGACAGGTACATCTGAACCAGGCTTTGATAAATCTGAACCATAAACTGGTATATCTGAACCAGGATGTGGCAGAATGATCTTACCAACCAGCAGAGGTATATTACAAGAATTGTCAGCTACAATTACAAATCCTATGAAAGGTAAAGCAGTAAACATGTCTGTATTTCGGGGTTTTGTCCTGGAGTTTCATAAATTTCTCGTTTGTCTTTCTGTTTCTGGTTTGGTTTTCTGTTATTTGGCTGTCAGAATACCTAAACAATATCTGCAACTAATCGGTTCCACTCACTGTTAGACCAACAGTTTTCCTTCGACAAAACTCAGTTGAAAAATTGACTTTTGTCAAGCCAGGTAGTGCCAGCAGGCCCCCCCCATGGATCTAATTTCAGAAAAAACAGCAGTAAATGACCAACATTTGATCAGTGTATGGCCAGTTTAAGTTCACCTGTATTTACTACTAACTATTAAATCACTAGTGAGGATCGGAACAGGAAAATCGCCGATATGCTAATTTATATTTGGCCTGAATATTTGCATAGATCTCTGTCTGCTCAATGGAGAATCTTGCAGTTCATGAGCTGAGGCAATAGTGATTGGTCACCATTATGATTCTATAGATATTGGACAAATCTGCAGGAATGTACTCAGGTGAACCAAACCATTTTAGTTCCATGATTTTCTTGATTTGTGAACTGTTTCTCTACAGCCATATACTACGATCCTAGATCAATGAATTAAGAGTACAGGTGAATTAAAAAAAAAGGTATAACATAATATAACATAAGGTATAATATACAAATGCCAAATTAGAACACTATTTCTAGCACAATATGTGCTGAAGAACACAAAGGGGTCTATTTATAAACAATTTGCACAGCAAAAACAAACATTTTTAATATATCTTCTTTTCAGGTCGAATGTATTGTGATGTAATACTGCATTGCGGCCACTTGTTGGAGCCTGGAAGCAGAGGAAATACGTTTTTAAAAAGTATCTAAAAATATAAAGGTGACCCCATTTATTTTATTTTCTGGCTGATTCTCTGGAGTACAACAAGCCAGATCAGAACCTGGAGATTTTATAGTGGAGCCTGTGGTATCCCACTCTCATTGAGCAGTATCCATATCCATATCTCCTTGTAGTAAATCATTAGAGTTGCCGCTAGAACTCCAGCTAATGGCTGCAAATTGTGCATATAAAATATTTATAATGCATATATAATATTTGACAAATATACCAGAACAATGGATGAATGTGTCTGCCTGGATTTCAGTTTGTGAAAAGTTTTGCAAATATTGTTGAACTTCTAAGTTTGTCAACTTTGCAGCAAACCCTATTGAAGTCAATGGAGGGCAAATCTTATTATTAAATTCTGCCCATTTGTAGGGCTGATAAGCAAGCCATTGTCAAACAAAAGTCATGGGAAGCCAGGCCCCGCAACGGGGGAAATGTACCACAGTACTAATGCACAAATTAAAAAAAAATCTCTCCCTCCATAGAATTGTCAGCTCCACATAACAGCGTCAACACACTCTGACAATATGGCTGCTGTAACTCCACCCTTTCATAGAAAGAGGTCAGGGTTATCCCTTCTTTCAAATTATTGGGCCGTGTGACTCAGCTGACCAAGGGCAAGGACTATGTCCTGCATTATAGGTTGATCCTTATCTTTGCTGCGAACCTGCAAACTTTTTGGCCAAAAATTTGTTTTTCGCACAATTTCGTGAATCCCAGGGTTTCGCCGAGAACCCATAGGAGCAGCGAAACCGAACCAGAACAATATACTTTCACTTTAAGATTGCTGGGTGTCAGTCTGAGACATGCTGTGCCTGCTCCAACCTCGGGAACCACCACGCACAGGAGGGGATAAGAACATATGTAACCAGTAGACCATGGATCCAAAATCAACAGTCCAAGCATTTATTTGTAATGATCGCATCACAACTGTAGGTGCAATGTTTTGAGGCCATGCAGGACCTCATTGACATCCCATGCACTATGGTGTGCTGGTGACATATGTTTTTATCCATGCTGATACTGGTCAGCCTGCTGGAAGCAACGTTTGCTATAGGACTATATTGAGTGGCACACAGAAGGAAGGTTGGCCAGATACATATTCTAACTTTTTTAAAATATTACATGTGTGTGTATCTGTTGGAGGCAAGCGGCCCTACAAAAAATGCTTTTCCACAAACAAAGGTTACAGTTTGTTCAGCAACGTATTGTGGTTGTTATGTTTCCAGTGCTTGACAGAGTTGGGAGAGTGAGGCTTAGTCACTTTGTTAGACATTGTTCCTCTGTATGATTTGAATAAGCTGAGCAGGTTTAAGAGACTAAGCGCCAGCACATGTCCGAATAGCATCAGTACAAATGTGCAAGTTGTCGTGGAAGGAGTTCAGTTTTCACCTCGCAAGTTTGTGGACAGCTGTCACCACACCTGTTGCCTCTTCTGAGTCTCTTTGTTTGACTTCCTATAGACACGTGTCTCTGCGCCGTGATTTACATCCCATCCAGAGCCAAGGAAACACGTCCTATGGGATGGCCCTGGAATTCTGGGCTCCCATCCAGTGTGGGTCACCACCAGTAAATGCAGAAAATTGTCTAGCAGGCTCTTGCTCGAAATGTGCTTCCTTAGCTGTCACAATCACTTAACAATGTGGCCTAAGATACTTTGTAATGGATACGGAACACAGATTGCTGTGGAATCCCGTCTGCACTGACAAATGCCAGACAAATGTAACCGAATGTCAAAATTTTCAACCCAATGATTTACAAATTACAGCACTCAAAAACATTAATTTTAAGTGGAACAAACTTGGTACATGTTTGAAAAAAAGTGAAAAGGACAAGGAAGAAATATCTAACTTCAGGCATCTTTTTTTTCCTATATGTGCCATCTTCCAATTGTTTTAACGTTTTTTAATGCGATAATAAAGTGAATTCTAACTGACAATAGAGGCTTATTTATTGTAGAGGATATATATTGCTACTCATCTCTGTTATTCTCTGCAGCGTTACACTGTAGGCCACATTTTACTGCCCATTCATAAAATGCAGGCCATAGTAACTAGTACCGCCTGCGCTACTTCTCTACTTAACACAGCATAGAGAGATTGTTGATTGGAGGTAAACAGATCATGTGACTATGACAGATCCTTCATCTAAAGCCAGCAAAATGCAATGAACATTTGTAAATTACACCTCTGGGCTTTATACATATAGGGTGTTTTTGTTTCTTATTAAAGCAGCAGTAAAGCCGCATAAAGCCATACTGCTGCTTTTTAAATAGACCCCTTATTGTTGCTTGTCAGAAGAGAATAGTAAGTATATATTATTTTAATTTACATGTCTCAACATAAAGTGAGATCTTCAAGTGTACCGCACTTCACTGGTAACCAGAGAAAACTTCTTATCCTTCCAAGTTTTGTATATATCCAAATCCCAGATTACTGAACAGAAGTGCAAAACAGAACACACTGGATAGTGCAGTTAACACTTCCTATAATAAATTAAATAATACAATCTGTGCTTACAAACACTCTGATTAAGGCGCATGGCATCAAAACATTTTAGTGGAGGTGTTTCAGTTTCCAGGATACAATTCTGATCCCTTTTTCCATCTAACTGTAGGGGATGGTTTGTAGTGTCTCTCTGCAAGGTTTACCCAGTGTCCTTTCTGAAAGCTTTTCATCTGTGCTCCTACCATTTTCTCGTACCAGATGCCTACAGTATGTCATTCATTCTGCTAAATTGTTTGAAACAACAGAGAATGAACAGGTTGCATGCTGTCTGACCCTTGAGCTTAATGCTGCTATGCTCTGTGACTCACTTAATAGACTGTACTATTATATTCAGTCCCACCTTTCTCTAGTTGCAAGTAAGGTGTCAGATCTGTAGAAGTGTGTAAATGGTGTTGGACTGCGAGCCTAATCAGGGGAAAGGGACTGATGGAAATGTACCGAGGTGCTCTATAAAGTGTTGCATAATATGTCAGTGCTTTATAAATACTGAAAATAAAAATAGTCACTTATGAATAAAAAACACCTCTCTGGTTAAACTGTCCACCGCTGTCTCCATGTTTTTTTTTAATCATCTTTTAAAGACAATTTGATATACCATTTTAGACAATTTTATATAATGACTGGTATATAAAAAGTAAAATTATTCCAATATCTTGTAAAGTAGATTCAATTACATATTTGTGTGCCAAAGGGAGCAACAGCCTTCCTCCCCTGTATCACATACTCACCTTCCCTTTGTTCCCCCATACCTCCATGCAGCAATAGATTGTGAAGAAAATACCCAGTACATCTAGGTATGGAGAAGCATGAAATGTACTCCACGTGAAAACACTGGGCCGATCAAGCTCGCTCCAGGGATAGACTACAATCTCAATATAAATTAATGAACTAAACGTGAGATTGTAGTCATTCACGGGAGTGAGTTTGGAGCTGTGACTACTTTACAACACACACAGGGACCATGGGGAACAAAAGTAGCCACCCTCCTCTCTCTCCTTGCTGTCTCTCCACACTCTGTCTCCTGGCTGTCTCTCCATGCTCTCTCCTGTATATTCTCCAAAATAAAATTGCCTCGTGGCTCTGAAGTGTTCGGGTTTCGCTTGAAGAAAAGGTAAGAACTCTAGTTGTAAAGGAGCCACTGCTCCAAGCTAACTCCTGTGAGAGACAGCAATCTCAAAACAAATTAGTAAACTAAACATGAGATTGTAGTCCATTACAGGAGTGAGCTTGGAGAGGTGGCTACTTTACAACACACACAGGGACCGTAGGGAACAAAAGTAGCCACCCTCCAGAAGGAAGGACAGTGTCAGCACCAACTCAGAGATGATTTGAGGATCTACAGCCGAATGATACACAAATAAGCTACATTTTTTTAAATAGTAAAGATACTTGCATGCATTTTTAAGGTTTAGCGTCACTTAGTACAAAAAGCCAGATGATCATCAGAGGAGGGGGCACATGGCAAGACAAAACCAGTCCTTGCTCCTGGGCTACCCTTGTCCTTCACTGTTCCTGTGCAGTAGTACAGAGAGTCCTTCTCTTTCATCACCAATCTAGAATCATGAGAGTGTTACTTAGTGTTACTTTTACTGAATTTTTATAGTGCAAGGTTTTCAGAGCACCTACCTGCACACTGTAGGGGGTAGTTAAATCTTTGTCACTTTCCTGATTACAGGGAAAACCAGGACATTTGTACACGTGGTGAATTTAGAAACATTATCAACTTTTTTTGTAAGCAAGCGGGTGTTCAAACTTCATACCAACTTGTATGAAGATTAAAAAAAAATAAAAAATCTGCAAATACTATTTCCCACAGGTGTGTTTTATAACTATTCAGCTGCTCAGGACCGCTGGTTGGAAGGTGTTAGAGTGATCCTTATAGTGCTTCCAAACTTCCAGAAAGAACAGAGGCTAATAAAATCTGAGTGCAAAGATATAGATGACATCAACCTCTGGGGGAAATCAGGGCCCGACTACAGTAGTAATACGATAGCGGAACAACGAGCAATGCGATGAGTAATCCCAGCCACCCTGACTCCTGAGCACAAAGAGAGATTGGCCACCAACAAGAGAGAGATGCTAACTAGCCCCGTGTCGGGACCAACACAGTTATTTTACAGCACGTCTTCATCATGCGCCTGCATATACTGCACTTCCAATTCCTGGGCTTTATTTATGCAGTTTATATATAAAGTAGCAGAATCTTTTCCAACTATTTTAAGCCAATAGAAGTTTCTATATTACAATAATTTATTTGGTAAATGCCAAAGTAACGTTTGCAACTCTAAAAGGAAGACAAGTATTCATGTCCTATTTCAAAGTTGTTTTTACCCTAAACTAGAACTAAAGCTATTTTTTTAAGTTTTGGATAGAATAAGGGAGGGTTATAACTCCTGCCAGCTTTTTTTGCCATCAGTGTCCCATTGGGAAGCTTTCCCTTCACTTCCTGTCCGTTAGCCATAGCAGAAATTGTTGATGGTCAGCAGGGTCACCAGAACTAGTGTCTCCACTGGAAAATTTCCCATCTAGGCCTGTTCTAGCAACAACAGAAAATTTGGAACTTTCTTTCACTTTCAGGGAAAAAACTGACAAATAAAGAGGCTGAATCTCCCTAATGGGGACACAGACAGCAATAAAAACCTGACAAGTGTTCTATTATACTATCTCCACTCTAACTAGAAAAAAAGTTTTGACCAGTTGCACTTTAAGATCATCAATGTGTAACCCAATTTTGAGTAAAATTCTATTTTAGAATTATGTGAACACCTACTTGAGCAGAGACACGAGAGACCCACAATTTCTAATAGTTCTGGAGAAATATTTAAATATTCATCATCATTTTGAAGAGATTTTGGCCACTCTTGGGAGCCTTAGTGGCTGCTCCGCGCTTGATATCAATGGCTGTACAACTCTGTAGGCCTCAGAAGCTTCTCTAGAAGGAAAATGCTCAGAAATATAATTTGAGCATGGCAGGACATATCTCTAAGAATTCTTCTTTCAACTTTATTTTTTCTAGTGAAGGTTTAGGTCGGTGGAAATGATAATGCACTAGACTTGTCCAAAGCAAATATAACTGTATTTAGTCACAGACTATAATATTTTGTGACCAGTTTCATGTTATTTGGTCAAGGTTTTCAAGTTTATATACGTTTACAGTTAATAGAAAATGTATCATCATATGTTTAAAATCTCTATTTTACAGGGTACCTCCTGTTATCAGAGCATACTGGGATTTCTAACAAAAACTCGTAGGACTAAAGCTGGCCATACACCAAAGTCAGTAAACTAAAGTTATTGGGCAATAACCTTCTCATACATGATTGCATTTTTACTTTAAGGAAATTACCAAAAAAACAATACACACTTTCTTCTTCTCTTTTAGGTCCCATTCATATTATCCAGCTTACAGTTTCGATTTCCTGGTCCTGTATCATGTCTTGTAGCAATGCACCTGGGAAGAATTTGTTTACGGCCACAGAAGAACATTGTGAATACAATTCAGTGGCTGCATTTCTACCAATGAAAGGGGTCTCCCTGACTCCTGACCTGCGCTGGCTCATATTGAACCCAGAGCTTATTTTCTAACAGTTTCCTCAGGTTAAATACAAAATCCTTCCGTATAAACGTATCCGCTAATAGAAGGGAGTTTTATTCTCTGGGAGTTTAAACCACAGCCAGGGTAATCTGCAGTTGGGATCTGTTTACACATAAATGCACAAATGATTTACATAAACTGCCTGACTTTAAAGAGAAACACAAGCTGTTAATAATACTTGCCTCTGATATTAAATAATCAGCATCATTTCCCAATTTACTATAACTGCCGATACATAAACTGCTTCTGTGTGTTCTCTGAAAGGTCACATATAGTAGAGTCTAAACTCAGGAATTAAATCTTAAAAATGTATCCAAGTACCTTAACTATTAACAAAAATTGATCTTGTTTGTGTATCACTCGGCTGTAGATCCTCAAATCCGACTACAATCTCATGTTAAGCTAGCTAATTTGTATTGAGATATCCACAAATAAGCTACATTTTTTTCATTTGTTAGGGTACTTGAATGCATTTTTAAGATTTAACTCCTGAGTTTAGTGTCACTTTAAGTTTACACTTTTTTTAAATTTAGTAGATTTTTAAAAAAATGATATACTGTGTGAAAATCCTTGTATCCACTGCATATGAGCTAATTTATATTGGCCTGACAATAGCCACCCTCTACAATCACGGATAGTATTAATGCTATTTACTCTAAATGAGTTTCCTGCCCTAATCTAAGCAGTTTATCCCACAAAACTGTATATGGCTCAGTGGATGGAGACTGGAGCTGTACAAGGACAATCTTGATAAATGTTTTCACACACCTTAAATTTGGTGGTAAAAGCACAGGGGCCATGGCAGCTGTTGAGAATTCAGAAAAGTCCTATATGTGAGTGTAATGTTTTAAAAGCTGTTGCGATGGATAAAGATGTATTATTCCCAGTGTCCAATATAAACCGAAGAGTTCATCTTCTACTGCTGTTTATAATAAGGATGAGTCAATTTACCTAGGAATTAAGGAACATTTCAGGTCTCCTGGTGGATAATGACAACACTGAGCCCGGGCTATCGCTCGTGGGTCAAGAGGTGGCAATTAATCAGTCAGTGTTTAGGTTTGTTCTAAATTACATTTGGGATTCTAAGCTTCACGGATAACTGACTTTGTGAGCTTCTCAATCATGTATAAATTAGAGTGCAAACTGAGCTATGCTATATGCTTCTCATAATGGAATGTAGCATATCATCCTGCTCATGTGTTGTGTTGCAATACTAAATTCACTCTAGGTGGAAATTATCTGCTATGCCCAGACACACAGGGTTATTCATAAAGCTGGCGACGAACGAGGGACGCACGAGGTTCGGCTATTCACTCTGGCTTAGTACGGCTAATTTCAGCCGTGCAACGGCTCTGTACGGCTGCCTTAGGTCAGCCGAACATGCTCTGCATGTTCGGCTGAGCCGAAGTGCAGAAAGACTTCGACTGAACCGATCCAACATCAGCTGAGCCGAAGCTCCAGCTGCTCACTCGCTGCCCTTCGCCCCTATTCTCGTAGGGGCCGAACGGCAGTGAGTGAATAGCCGAATGCCGCTGAGAGGCATTCGGCTCAGCTATTCTGCTCGGTATCTCCAAGGTATCAAACAGAATGGAAAATAAGTGCAAAGAATGCAGAAAACAAATTTGCAAAATGATTAAAAAAATTATAAAAAAAACTAAGATTAAAAAATATATATTTTAAAGAAAAGAAAAAGAAATAAAAAACGGAAAAAATACCCAAACTATTGGGCGGAGCTGGCAGTGACAGCTAGCTCCGCCTACCGGTTTCCTATTGATCTTCGGTCTTCTTGCAGGTCCCGGCCAATGATTAACAACTGGGTGGAGCCAGCCGGGACGTCACGTTTTCATGTTTTCAGGGCTATCAGGATGGCTAATTTTTTCCACACCACTTGGCTGTGTAGCCCCATTTTCGATTTCTGGTGCCAAATATGTTATTTATTCACATCAAATATCCTAACACTGGAAGTATGTCTCCTGGGCCTATTTGGGGATACCCTGTTACCCTCCCACTGCAAACTTTTGAGAACGCTGACCTTTTATGCCAAAACATGCATTTCACTTACCTGGAAAAACCCTGACCTTTCATCTCTTAATATGAAGCCAACTACTCTTCGCAATTAATTTCATTATGTCCCATTTTATAAGCGTGTATTACTCCCTTTTACACCCTCTTCTGCATGTGAGCCAGTTCCTCATCTTTGTGCCATTGTAAGTCCTCTATGTGCCTACATATTTGGAGATATCAGGTATATGCCCTTTATATTGATGCCATAGGACCTTTTCATTTAGTACCTGTGTCTGCTATTTCCCCTCCCCCCCAGACACATTTTTTCTGTTGTGGGATTTACCTGTCTGTGAAAGTGACACTAAACTCATGAGTTAAATCTTAAAAATACATTCAAGTACCTTAACTATGAATAAAACGTATCTTATTTGTGTATCATTCAACTGTAGATCCTCAAATCATCTGTGAATTGCTGACACTGACACTGCCCTTCCTTCTGGAGGGTGGCAACTTTTGTTCTCCATGGTCCCTGTGTGTGTTGTAAAGTAGTCACCGCTCCAAGCTCGCTCCCGTGATGGACTATAATCTTACGCTAGATTGTAGTCTATCACAGGAGTGAGCTTGGAGCAGTGGCGACTTTACAACATGCACAGAGACCATGGGGAAGAAAAGTAGCCACCCTCCAGAAGGAAGGGCAGTGTCAGCACCAAGTAAGAGGTGATTTGAGGATCAACAGCTGAGAGATGTACAAATAAACTACATTTTGTTAATTGTTAAGGTACTTGAATTAATTTTGTATGATTTAACTCCAAGTTTAGTTTCACGTTAACTTTGTTATATTGCAAACTCAATAAAAATCACATACCAAAAAAAAAATAAAAAATGTAGATTACATGAAAACACACTTTGAACACCAAAATATTACATAGCTTCTGAAAACAGAGACCTTGTAGAATAAATTACATCAGTGGTTTTTTTTTATGTCACACAATATTTACACTTTTGTTTATCACATCTATATTTTCATTAATTTATTGCTATTTATTTATTTATTTATTACATGTAGTTATATAGTGCTGACAATTTATGCAGCACTTTACATGATGCCCATTCACATCAGCCCCTGCCCTCAAGGAGCTTACAATCTAAGGTGTGGAAGGAAACATACAAACTCTATTGTACTGGGGACCTGCAGTGCTACAAGGCAGAAGTGCTAACCACTAAGCCACTGTGCTGCCCCACCACTAAGCTATTGTGCTTCCTGTGTCTTTGTTGGAGAGATTCCCAAACACACGCTCTCCCAGTGATATGGAGACAAAAAAAGGTGCAATGTGGACACAGATAAAAATCCCCAAAAAGATACCTACCCTATATAAAACTGAATACGTATATTTTGGTAGGGCTTTAGAGCAAATTTGTAACGTCAGAAGTAAGATCAAAATATCGTATGGTATCTTGAAACAATGTAGTACTGTAATACCTTTTCTGGCTCTGCAGCCAAACGTTACGGGCTCTGGATAGGAGCTTGGACACAGCAGCAAATTATTCTAAATTAACTATTACATAAATTAATTATTCATTATTACATTCCAACATTATTCTGGCATTGAAAAAATTATTGAAGAACTGCATGCAGACATATTAATTTTTTTCTTGAAGACATAATGGTTTTATTTAAATATTAAAGAATCCCTTTCAATCCAATTTGTTTTTTTCAGTAGAGGCGTTTTCGACAGATGTCTCTGGCACTGAAACAGTTAATGCATATATACAAAATATAGATTATTTATGTCAGAAAGATTTTTATTACAGGATATCCTCTATATTGGAAAATTAAGTCTCACTGGGCAGAACTGAAGGATTTCAGGAAGCGGATGAATTTTTCTTCCTCCTGGCAGGTGTGAATTAGTTTGTTTCATGCTTAGAAAAACTTTTAGCAGAAACTTTCTTGAATGGAAATGCAACTAAAATCTAAAAGAGATGGAGAAAAGTAACAGTGGATTGATATTGCCTTCTCTGTTTAATATTATAATATCCAATAATCAAACCACTACTATACTGTTTGCAGACCAGCAACGTGCGCAGAAGTGGCTAGGTAATAATTTTTCATGGACAGACCTTTTTATGTGGCAACTGCAGGCATATACTGCCGCATAGAAGCTGTCACAGGTGTTTATATTGCCACATGTGGAAGGAATATTAAAGCACGGTGGGGCTTAGCTTTCAGGTTCCAAGGAAAATATATTCTAATGTATTTATGGTAAGGGTAGTTGCCACCCAAGAGATTCTTATATATCCAGGAAATATAGCCATTTAGAAGTCTGTTTGAGACAAGTAGGAAGCAACATAACCAAGGCTGCTTTTATTTGGAGTTCACGCTTCTCTAGACACAGCGAGCAAACAAACGAAAACACAAGATTTACTTTATGTAAAAGACATATTATATGCACAAACATGTATGTAAAGGTATTATAGGACTAGGACGGAGTTAAAAGCAGTCCAGGTACGCTGGCCTAATTTGTGTAAAGTGTTGCCAAGCTTGGTGTTTATCAAATACCGGTGTTGCCAGCTTGCCAGCACTAGAGAGCCCAACAGGTACTGGGAACTTAATTGGTGTTATAATAAGGCCGATTTAAAGCTGGACTTCAGAAAGTTATAAAAGACATAAATTAACACAGCTCTGTATTAATAAATGCATTAATAAGGATGCATTCACGCCAGATTCGGAGCCAAAAATGTGAGTCAATGGAGGTATGTTGTCTTGAGTTTGCACAGTGTGCTGA
This sequence comes from Nanorana parkeri, assembly GCF_000935625.1. Taxonomy (NCBI): domain Eukaryota; kingdom Metazoa; phylum Chordata; class Amphibia; order Anura; family Dicroglossidae; genus Nanorana; species Nanorana parkeri. Next base: position 2,037,570 of record NW_017306331.1, on the reverse strand, counting down.
CATCTGCTATGTTCCTTTTTTTTTTTGAGGGGGGGGGGGGGTGGTTTTTTTTTGTTTTTTCCATTATTTTTTTTTGGGGGGGGGGGGGGGTTGTTTTTGTTTGTTTTTTACACTAATCTATATATAGGGGATTGGTTCTGCCTTGTGTTGACACATTATAGCAGTTCACACCAGTCTGTTGCATTGTGCTGAATGTGCTAAGAAAATGTAGCAACTGCTCCCATTCAAACCCATTAATTTTCAAATGTCCTTGTGTTGGCATCCATTGAAAAAAGGGTTTCCAACACATCTGATGTGAATGGGGCCTAACTTTTTTGAATGCAAACTGTGTAGGTACCTGATATGGTCCTGGTATCAGCCTCTTGCAATCTCCTCTACAGCAGAGCTCAGAATGGGAGAGGAAGAAGCAGCACAAGAAGCCAATCAGGTGTGCTGCAATTCTCATGTACCTTTAAGTGATACTTAACTACAGCAGATAATTATTGGTCTTCTACCCTTTTACACAGAACTCTGCTAAGAGGCAGAGCTGTTTAAACCCAAGATTGGATGGATTGAAATATGCATCATTTGCAGGTAAAATTGCTCCAATATGTGTATTTTATCTGTATATTTAGCTGTTTGCCTGGAGTTCAGCTTTACGTTTTGACACCCACGGGAGAAAAGCTTGGACCACCAATGCACTGAAATAGGGAAGTCCTTTGGGCAAACTCTATGATCAACACATTGTCAGTTCAGACCTTACCCCTCCGGTACAGCAACGGCGGTAGCGGAATTTGCATGCAGACTTGAACAGCCAGTAAGTTAAAGTAAGCTTACAGTGGGCTAATACACATATTTTTTAGAATTACTAGACAGACATGACACTTGTATGGCACTGTGATCTACAAGACACCCATGATCTCAAATACATTTATTCTCAATAAATAGACCAAGCATCAGCTATATATTTTCAAGTTAAGTCCTTGCATGCTAAGTAATGTGCAAGTGTAACACATCCAGGTATTTATTACTGCTCACAGAGATCCCAGTACTCCCTCTGAAGGTGGCCATACACTTTACAACAATCGCAAGACCTTAGTCTTGCGATGGTTGTAAAGTAATTAAAAAAATGTACGATATGCCCATCTTGGACAGGCAGATCGTACTTGCGATCATCGGCGGGCGGCGGGCTTTCCGATGACTGCAATGCTGAACGGGCAGTGTGCGCGTGCGCACACCGGCCCGTTCGGCATTTGTCTCCCGAGCACCGTTCAAACCTGGTTTTCTAGCATGCTCCTTAGACAAAAGACGTGCGACCGTACAGTAGAAACGGTTGCATGTCTTCATTCACACTGCACGATTCTCGTACGATCGCGGGATTTCCCGCGATTCTCGTACGAGAATCGTGCAGTGTATGGGTACCTTGACAATGCCTCCATGTGGTTTTCTCGCCGGAAGGACAGAACCATCTAGGTTCAGCGTTCATATACGTCCTGGGCTGAGATGCTGCTTCAGAGATGATAAAAGTCATGTAAATAGTGGTGCTGATGCAGTATTTGGATTTGTTCACAAATTTCTCAAAAATACTGTGTTGCAGTCTGATTCTCGGGGGAGATGAGACTGAGGAAATGCTTCCTCCTGCCTGCAGCAGACTGGTGACATCATCTCAGTCTAGAATAGCGTTTCCCAACTTTTTTTGAACATGGCACCATTTAAAAGTATGCAAAATCTCGAGGCACCCCAGTCTAAAATGTAATAGATTTTAGAATCTATCACACAAAAATACCAAAGAAGTTGGTTTCCCTCTTCACATTGAATCGCTTCCTTCAAATCGAGATTCCCTCCCCCCCCATCACATCAGAGTTACCCTTTGCATCAGTAGCCACCTTTCACATCAGGAGCCCCACTTGCAAATCAAAGCCCCCCCCTCTCACATCATGTGTTCCCATTTTACACCAGGGGCCTCCTTCACATCAGTCTTCATTCCCACTTTCACATCAGAGTCCCACTACCACAAACTTTTAAGGCACCCCTGAGAAGGCCAGGAGGCACACCAAGATGTCACGGCACCCCGTTTAAGAAAGGCTGGTCTAGAAAAAAATCACAGGAGCTTAACTCAAGGAAAGGAAGGCATTTAAATGGAAAAAGGTAGAGCTTCTTTTAAGAAAATTATACTGGTGCTGTATATTGTGACATAATTAGAATGTAATCAGGGAGATATGCAAAGTTACTGAAATCTCCACTTTCTAAACTTTTGCATGTTTTTAATGACCATTTCTTTCCAACAAAAAATATAATTTTATAATTGAATTGGTCAACTCCACCTGCAATAAATTCTAAACGATCTCAGAAGCATCTCAAACATATGTCAAAAGCACCCTGCATTAAATGTTCTAAGCCCATTGTCATGGGCCCTAATTTTCATCCAACACCCCCCCGACCTCAAGGGCAGTGACATCATACCTAATCTTATCTTCTGGAAATTGATTCTTACCTTGCACACACATCTACATCTCCCTATTATTATTAATTTAATGCTATGCTTCATTAGTTCAGTATTTATTTCTGTGATGCAATAAAATATTATTGCCTTTATTTTTTTTTACCAGAATAATAAGCAAGATACAATAATTTAATAAGAGTAATTGCATTTCTGTCCATTAAAATTCTAAGACTATTTAAAGTATTGGATAATTTGTGATTATTACTTCATGGAGAGGAGGTGGGCTGATGTTTAACCCCTTTAGGCAAAATACAATAAAATATAAATTAAAATGTAAAAAAAAAAAGTTAAATCGTATAGAGAAATTTCTGGAGTAATTCCAAAACAATGACTAAGATCCGAGCTATGCAGAGCTCAGTGAAAACATCACTAAAGCCGGGCTTTTTCCATGTCATTTTGGGTAGTAGAAGTTTTCTTACGTTCACAATTTTTACCATAAGAGATCACAAAGTCAAATGAAATCAGTCTACAATTTCCTTTTGGTTAAATAGTGTGTGTTTATAAAAGGGTGAGTTAATTTCTATAGCACAGACGCTGTGGCCTGGAAAAAAAAATGAAATGTGATATTTCAATGAAGAGATTAAAATATGTGCTTCTAGTTAGTTATTGCTTATTTATTTGCTCGGTTAATTCAACATCTGCAGAATTGCTCCAAAACCAATATGTGACCTAATTTCAGATAGGGATGTGCTAGGCTGGCTCTCTAATCTCCTGGGAGGGAATCAAGACTCTTCAACTGCAGGAACAAGTTTATGTGCTTTAAAGTAGAACGCCAGCCAAAACATTTTAGTTCTGAGTACATGGTTTCCCTTTACCCATTGTTAGCTTAAAGTGACACTAAACTCCGGAGTTAAATCTTTAAAATGGGTTTAAGTACCTTAACTATTAACAAAAATTTATTTTATTTGTATATCACTCGGCTGTAGATCCTCAAATCCTCTCTGAATTGGAGCTGACACTGTCCTTCCTTCTGGAGGGTGGCTACTTTTGTTTCCCATGGTCCCTGTGTGTGATGTAAAGTAGCCAGCTCTCCAAGCTCGCAGGTGTAATGGACTATAATTTCATGTTTAGTTTACTGATTTGTTTTGAGTTTGCAGTCTCTCACGGGAGTTAGCTTGGAGGGTTGGCTACTTTACAACTAGGGTTGTTACCTTTTCTTCAAGTGAAACCCAAACACTCTAGAGCTATGAGGCAATTTTATTTTTACAGAATATACAGGAGAGAGCGAGAAGAGACAGCCAGGAAATAGAGTAAGGAGAGGCAGCAAGAGGAGAGAGAGAGGAGAGACAGCCAGGAGAGACATCGATGAGGATGACCGAGGAGAGACAGCCAGAAGAGAAAGCGAGGAGTGACAGCCAAGAGATAAAGCCAGGAGGATAAGCAAGGAGAGACATCCAGGAAAGAGAGGGAGGAGACACAGTTAGGGGAGAGACAGCCAGGAGAGTGAGCAAGGAGAGACAGCCAGGGGGAGAGAGAGAGGAGAGAGAGCCACGAGAGAGAACGAGGAGAGACAGCCAGGGGAGGGAATAGGGAAAGACAGCCAGGGGAGGGAGTGAGGAGAGACTGCAAGGAGAGAGAGAGAGAGAGGAGAGACAGCCAGGAGAGAGAGAGTGAGGAGACATAATGAGCAACCCATCTGCCTGAAGCAGAACCCCTGTGCCCTTCAAGACTTATCTGCACCCTAGGTCTCAGACACCTCCTTGCTTCCTGAGTTCCAGCACCCCTCCATGTTTAGCTTAGTGTCACTTTAAACTGGAAGTAAAGTAAAAAAAATTGAAAACTGTGGGGTTATAGGGATTTTTGGTAGAAGAGACCTGCAATGTATCTTCTGCCAAAAGAAATCATCCTCTCCCCCACAGTGATGTTTTATTTTTTGTGTACACTGTATGGTGCATACAGTTTACACACCCAGCCTATTCACAGCATCCCTAAGATGGTGTGAGTGGGCCAGGTGCCGAGTAGGATGTAACTCCTGTGTTCACGTGCAGCAGTTGCATCATTAGTGGCCACCTAATGACCGAAGAGGACTTCTCAGAAGTGTTGGTGGTGGAGATGGAGACAGGGGACAGTGCAGAGGACAGAAGATTGATCCAACAGCACTGCAGAAGGGTAGAAGTGTATGCTGTACATACTTGCACATTAAGGCAAAGGCCAAAAAAAAATACAAAGTGCTTATCTTCCATTTTAAAATATATGTCTGGGCAAAATAAAGAAAAATTGAACACGCTTAGTACATCACTGTGATACATGCACATTTCCAAAAATCTTTTTTTTAAATATGTTTGGCATTATGCCACCTGTATACATTTTTTTAGTAGTCAGGATATGGAAGTGGATGCAGGAGATCAGCAGCACTGGGATGCAACAAAGGATGAAAAAAGGTGAAAATAGTATTTTCAAAAATAAAAAAATATGTTTCTTTACAATACATAAGGCTCAATTCACAAAGCTTTGAAGGCTAAGTTTACCTTTCATATCATGTTTTATGGTACACCTATATTTATATGCACATTTGTTTCTTTTATGAACATGTGTTCATTATTATTTTTTTAAAGGTGTATTTTACCTTTAACGCAAAAGTAAAACTCTCTGATTTATCCATATGATCATAATTTTTAAATGTTATTGGACTCTGGCCTGAAAGTAACTGTCACTTTTAAAAAAAATAAGTGTACTTATTCTGGTGTGTAAGCTTTGCAATTTCATTTCATAGAGTTTGTCATCTAGTTAGGGTTTACATCTACTTTAAGATAAAAAAAAATGACAAACATGACATGACCGGCATATCTTCTGGTAAATGACGCTATTTGGCATTTTGGGTCATCACATCCATCATACAATTGCTATCTTAACAGCTGACACCTTTGGATCTGTGCGTCCTGCTGTGCTCATCCTTATATATGGAAGACAGCTGTGCATTTGCATGCTAAGTGTATTACCTTCAACACTGTAATTCCGCCATCAAATCTTGCATGTGTGCAGTCACTGGAGAAATGCAGCGTAATTTATTATCTCAAGATCATGGCGCAGACATTATCCATCACCAAGCTTAATTACACAGGAAAACATCTACAAGGATTCATGTAATCATTTATTTAAGCAATGGTAAATAAGCTCCATGCTATAAACAAGTAATTAAGCCGATGTATCGCCAAAATATTCTGTGGATCAAAATTTGTAATAATTTTATGGATTAAGCATAGTACATAAGCAAATGACACTTTTTGCTGTCTTGTAGGCAAACGAATCCAAATGTTCTTTTAACGAAATGTCGGATCGTCTGGATTTCATTCAAAATGAATTAATCAGACACATGACTGTTTTTTGGCCAAACAGGAAACCCCGTCTTAAACTAAAACGAATTCCAAAAGATCCGAATAATGAAATGAAACACCATCAGACCCGAAACCCAAAAGAGCGAAATATGCGAAACAAAACTAATTTGTTGCCGGCTTACATGTCTATTACTTAGTACTGTACTTTTCAGCTTATTCATTAGCACACTTATTACAGTCATCAACAACTGTTTAAACTTCCCCTAAGCATATTTTATAAATTGGTTTGTCAGGCCTTGGAACCACTCACTTGCACTGTAATGGGGTTTCCCCTCAAGAGGAGTGACTGGGATGCAATAAATAGGATTGTGGAGATATACATGAACTAAGGGGAAATACTGGACGATATTGGTCAATTGGTATTCATATTGTTACCAGATCGTATATGTGGATGCGGGAGGCAGATTGTAAAAGAGGGCACAAAAATGAATGTGGTTTTATTCCTATATTTATTTCATGTCAAAATGAATTTTTTTTGAAAAAAATCTGTTGGAATCAATAAATGTGGTTGGTTGCGGGGTGGGGGGCGCAAAAATTCAACTTTGCCTGTGTTGGCAAAAATCCTAGCACCGGCCCTGTTGGTGTTAATACATAGTATGTGTTAATTTTTGTGAAACATAAGTACTATTGGTATGTGTTTAGTTAATGCTGACATATGCTATGTTTGCATAGACATTTATTAAGTGAGCAGTAACTAAGCATTTATATATGTATACATATAGGGTTGCTATGTGACTATTATTTCACAGGAATGCTAGGTAAATCACAACAGAAACCAAGGCCTATTATAATAATTGCCAGATATACAGTGACTCATAATCTGCACTCTCTGCAGATTATTGGTGTCACGCCGGAATACCATTACTGCTGGCAAGTGCAATATAATTATCTCCAGCATACATATGTACATTGTGATGGAATGTTTCTTCTCTGTAGGACAGTCTAGCTGTAACTGCAGTGACATCTTCCCAGGCAAGGTAATTTTAAGAAATGGTGGGCCGAGGGGGAAATATCTCATGATTGGGCCCCACGTTTCTTAAAAAACACTATGCCTCCCCCAACAGTTCTAGATTTGGCTTCCATAGGTCTCTCTGCTCATCACTGTAAATGCTATAGTGGGATCCTTTGGCCAAACTCCTCCTACATCACTTGAGGCTATGCCATGGGGATCCAGAACTGTTGGAGGGGGTCTGGTGGAGAGCCTCACTAACCTGGTGGGCTCAAAGCAACTGCTCTATTTTGTTTTATCATTCAAGCTGTCCTGTTTCTAAATGTCACCTGTAGCTTTGGAAGTTACATTATACACCACATAATGTGAGCGGTAGGGAATAGCAGATACTGCACCACTTCAGTGCAAGCCAACCCCTAAATGTGGTAACTAAATGATCAGATTCAGCTAAAAGATCATCTAATTCTGCTGTAACCATAGACCATAACTCTTGTTAACACTATGTTATCATGTAACATATAGGTCCCCCCACAAATAGTTACAAACCACACAGTAGCCTCAAATTGCTGACATTTTATTGAATACAATATGATACAACCAAAAATTAAAACCACTGAATTTGATGGTGCTTTAAATATGATAGATGTACACAATTCAATGACTTAAAAATAACCACATACAGTCATGGCCAAAAATATTGGCACCCCTGCATTTCTGTCAGATAATGCACCACTTAGCGCAGACAATTGTTGCAATTACAAATGTTTAGGCATTCTCATGTTTATTTCTTTTGTTTGGATTGGTATGACAAAAAAAAGTGGAGAGAAAAAAGCCAAATCTGACACATTCCACGTAAAATTCAAAAAATGGACTGGCACACTCAATTAATATTTGGTCGCAGAGCCCTTGGAAAAAATAACTGACATCAATTGCTTCCTGTAACCATCAATGAGTTTCTGACACCTCTACAGGAATTTTGGACCACTCTTCTCTCGCCAACTGCTCCAGGTCTCCCAGATTGGAAGGGTTCCTTTTCCCAACTGCTGTTTTGAGATTTCTCCACAGGTGCTCTATGGGATTCAGATCTGGACTCATTGCTGGCCAGTCCAGTACTCTCCAGCGCATTGTCTGAAACCATTTTTGGGTGCTTTTTGACATGTGCTTTAGGTTATTGTCCTGCTGTAAGACCCATGACCTCTGATGGAGACCCAACTTTCTGACACCGGACCCTACATTACACTCCAGAATTCTTTGGCAGTCTTCAGATTTCATAATGCCTTTTACACAGCCAAGACATCCAGTGCCTGAAGCAGCAAAGCAACCCCAAAACATCAATGAACCTCCACCATGTTTGACTGTAGGGACTGTACTTTTTTATTTAAAGGCCTCATTTCTTTTTTGGAAAACAGTAGAATGATTTGCTTTACCAAAAAGCTGTAATTTTCTTTCGAATGTCCACAGCATATTCTCCCAAAATGATTTTGGCTTCCTCAGGTAAGTTTTGGCAAACTCCAATCTGGCTTTTTTATGTTTCTGTGTCACCCGTGGGGTCCTCCTGGGTCTGCTACCATATCTTGCCTTTTCATTCAGATGACGACGTATATTGCGAGCTGACACAGTTGTACCCTGTGACTGGAGGTCAGCTTGAATTTGTCTGGAAGTTGATCGAGGGTCTTTATCCACCATTCGAACAATCCTTCGTTGCAATCTTTGATCAATTGCTCTCTTTCACCCACGTCCAGGGAGATTAGATTCAGTGCAATGGACTGTAAACTTCTTGACAATGTTGTGCACAATGGACACAGGAACATTAAGATCTCTGGAGATGGACTTGTAACCTTGAGATTGTCCATGCTTTTCCACAAAAACTTGGAATGCAATTATTACTTGCAATTTGGATAAGGTGCCAATAATTTTGTCCAGTCCATTTTTTGGAGTTTTGAGTGGAATGTGTCAGGTTTATCTTTTTTTTCTCCACTTTTTTGTGTCATACCAATAGAAACCCAAGAAATAAACATGAGAATGCCGAAACATTTGTAATTGCGTTCATCCTCAGAGTGCATTTCTGTGTTTTATGAGTGAATGGGTTGTTGCAATAACCAATTTTAGATGTTGAACTGGTGTTGGTGCTAACTGGTGCATTTAGTATGTCCATTGGGATTTTAAATAATAAATGTATAATATTTTGTATCATATTTCATACTTACTAGCTGTACTTTGAGCTGTTCCCCTCAGATCATCTCACTTCTTTTTCTTGAGTCTAGTTTACGCAGGTGGGGGTTGTTCTCTCTTTTGAGAGTCATCAAATAATTAATATACCCAATTAAGGGGCTAATTAATTTTGGGTCTGGTTCTCTGGGGTTTTGCCCCTTTTTTCCTATCATCTATTTTCCCCACTATGGGGATACAAGCCTTAGTTAGCAATGGCATGATAAATATTCATTTCATTATTCAATGTCTTTTTTTTAAATATTATAACATTTTATAATATAAAAAAAAGACATTGAATATAAAGTGTGCAACATAAAGTGCAATAGTTAAAAATTATTCAATGAAAAGATCAAATATGCCTTTGTTAGAAAACTACAGCTTATGAAAATTAAACCAAGAGGATACTTAGAATATCCTTTTGCTAGTAGGTGAACATAAGAAAAAGTAAAATACATTTGAAGAATTGAAATATAAAGAGCAGAAGAGGAAAAAGAAGAATTGGAGGAAGTTAAGGTACTTAGCTGCCGCACATTATGAGACAAGGTGGGACATGGCCGGCTAATTAGAACCCCACACACATTGTGGTGCCAAGCTATTTTTCAAGGCATAGAAGGGTTACCAATAAACACACTCAAATTATTTGACATCCATACACAATTTCCTCAAAATGCCCAAACCCTGAGTACAGAACTGCATCATACATGACCATGCTGGTTGCACATAGACAAGGACAGCTATGAACAGACTTGTCATTTGCACACTATGATTTATAGCATGCCAGTCTGTTACTAATAAATGACTGTTTCACATTTCGCATTAGACAGCAATGGACAAGTAATAAATATTGTCAGCATAGGCATTATATTAAGTGCTCTTCTCTCCCCATTTACGAACTGGCTTCACACTTGTATGATTCCCATTGTATACATAAGGATTAAACACAGATGTTACCCAGAAGCTGACCCTAATGACCGGGACTTAAGTAGGCAATAAATAGCAGACAGACAGCTACTCTTCTGTAGAAATGGATGTTTTGGAATCAAATATATTTACAGCTCACACCGATAGGAATATATTATCACTGTGTGAAGGAAGCACAAAAAAGTCAAGTTAGGAGAGAATAACAGTCTTGATAACAATTGACAGGAAATATAACAATATCAAAATATGTGCGTTTGAAAATTTTAAACATATAAATAATTTTTTAATCAGATATACAGGGATGAATGTAGCAAATAATTTCCCAACAGGCTACCATAGGTTGGTAATTGTGTAGAATGGGAAAGTGGAGGTGGGGCTACAGTCCAAGACTTCATGGAGGATTACATTTTTCTTCTACAAAATTTCAGATCAATAGCAATATAAAACCTGGTTATACAGTATAATAGAACTCATTTTAAAAATCAAAATAGGCCACTTTCCGACAAATTCAAAAGTATTATGAAAAAATGATGTTTATCATAAAAAATTATAGAGGTATTGTAGAACAATCAACCTGACACAAAATGAACATGAACAGATAAAGAATTATCTATCATATATGTATATTGCCCATAAGCTTATTATAGTCCCAAAATGCGCCCTTTTTGTGATTACTGTCTGTGCAGGGACAATAAATCCTTTACAGCCCTGTCAGGTGGTTAAAGAGTATTTATAGCCAAATGTTTTTGTTGTTGAGTAGGAAATGGTTAAATACCTGTCTATTTCGTGTGTGTGTGTCTGTGTCCCATTGGGGTAAGGGGTAAATTATCCAAAAAGCATAAACAGATTCTCAAACCTCCATGTCCACTTTAATCTCAGCATTTGAACCCGGAATGCCAGCTTTTTCAAGGTTGCCATAATGACCCAAATCACAGTAATAATGAGTGGATCAAAAGAAACAAATTATGCATTGTAAAATGGGTGGGTCAGAGTCAACCCTATTACCACCGTAATGCTGTGGCATGACCTGTAACAGGTAAGCAAAGCAAGCCATTTCAAAAATATACATCATGTAGAAAATAGGGCATGCTATTGGCTAACTGCTGCAGGGATCTGACCAGAAGCTACAGAATACACTCAACTGAGGTTATTTCTAATTTCACTGGTTACTATACATAAGCTGATAGATAGCATACTGGATAAGATTTCCACTCTTTTACTCATAAATGTATCTATTGCCAATGTTTGTGCTACTTTAACATTCACCTGACTTTCTAAATGCCTCTACCCAATCAATCTCTAGATAGATAGATAGATAGATAGATAGATAGATAGATAGATAGATAGATAGATAGATAGATAGATAACTAGATAGATAACTAGATAGATAAATAACTAGATAGATAGATAGATAGATAGATAGATAGATAGATAGATAGATAGATAACTAGATAGATAAATAACTGGATAGATAGATAGATAGATAAATTTTTGATAAATAGATAGATAGATAGATAGATAG
>NW_017306331.1:2006495-2026068 GCF_000935625.1 Nanorana parkeri | reverse complement strand
CTAGATAGATAGATAGATAGATAGATAGATAGATAGATAGATAGATAGATAACTAGATAGATAAATAACTGGATAGATAGATAGATAGATAGATAGATGATAGATAGATAGATAGATAGATAGATAGATAGATAGATAGATAGATAGATAGATAGATAGTATAGAAGAACTTTCTTTAAAAAGATAATTATGTGAATAAGGTTTACAACATTTTTATATTTTTATTTTTAGTAAGATCTTAAAACTATTTGTGACTTTGGCAGATGTATCTCTTCAACTTAAAGCAATAGAAAGATTACAAGTAGGTATGTTTATAGTTTAAATAACTGAAACCCAATTTGTTTTAAAACATGGAAAGATGTGTACTCATTATTACATGTATATCCAGGTATATTTTTATACTACGTGCTCTTGAAAGCTCTGGCATATAAAAATCCCCAAAAGAAAAAAGTGCCTTTTCTTCTTCCTGAAATATCAGGTTTCATATAAAACTCATCAAGTGAGCCGAGTATTAGCCTTGATCAATGGCAGGAAACCAAGGGATCAAATGGTAATAAATCAGAAACAGATTTGTCCACTTGTGTGCAGATATATCACTAAATAGAAAAATAGGGCAAATTATTTCACATGTTTTAGATGGACTAGGATTTGGAGAAAAACTTTTAATGCTGAGTCCTCGTGCCGCCTTAAAGGAACATTCTTATCTAAATACATATGTCAAATGTATTGCATCGGTAGCATGAAAGTTGCACTTCATATCAGCTTGATAGTAAATTAAAATCTTTACTCACTACTATAATAATACTATATATTTCAAAACACAATCTCTGAACATTTATTTTGACTCCATTGCTCTGCCCCACCTCATTTTCCTTTTTTAAATTCAGGGTGCTGGAAAACAATAGGAAAAATAACATGCTACTGTTTAACCAAAAGGGTTTAAACTATATATGCCATTTGAATGCACAAGACAGAAATATACACTGCATGTCCGGAAAAAAACAAAGTCATCACCTGGATTTAGCTAAGCAAAAATGTCAGAGTCTTCCATTGGATATTAGGTCTGGTTCAGCAACATTATGTGCCCAAAAAATTAGGCCAGCTGCCTACCTGAATGTACTGAAAGACCAGGTTTTCCCATCAATGGATTTTTTCTTCCCTGCTGGCACAGGCATATTCTGAGAAGACAATGCCAGGATTCATCAGGTTCATATTGTGAAAGAGTGGTTCAGGGAGCATGAGACATCATTTTCACATATGGATTGGCCATCACAGAGTCTAGACCTTAAACCCATTGAGAATCTTAGGGATGTGCTGGAGAAGACGTTACGCAATGGTCCAACTCTCCCATCATCACTACAAGATCCTGGTGAAAAATGAATGCAACTCTGGACAGAAATAAATGTTGTGACATTGTGTAAGCTTATTGAAACTATGCCCCAGTGGATGTATGTCATAATCAAAGCTAAAGCCGGTCCAACGACCCTGTCATTTTTTTCAAAGCCATAAGAAGAAGGTAGTAAATACTCATCCATCCCAATGTCTGTGCTGCCGAACGTCGCTCTGGTCAATGGAACCAGCACTTAGGAGACACTTAGCAGACATTGGTGAGTATTTACTGCCTTCTTTTACAGATAAGGTTTGTTTGTTTAATTTAAACAGGATAGCTGCAATAAAGAGTTAATCAAAATATTAAAGAACAGATTTGATCAACAGAGCAAATATACTTATAATAAGAGTGGTCAACCATGAGGTATCTGCTACCTTGGACATAAGATTGCCATCAGCTCTAGACTAAAAACAATGATAATTTCACACTGATGGCAATTGAAACTAAGAGAATCTAAATCATTAGTTTTTAGTGTCTAGGTCAACATGTAAAAGGATTAGATTTGCTCACATATTATTATAAATTGACTTTTTTCACCATACTGAGGGGGGGGGGAAGGAACAAAATTTTACTTTTTTCCCATGCCGGACTCTTCAGCGGGTCAAAGGTCACCTGAAGTCTGACAGTTGCTGCACTGCCAGCTCCCTTAACTTTACAACTACAGGGCTCTCACATGAGATACAGTTATGAGAGTCAGCATGTGAGGTCAACCAGTTGACAATGTAGCAACTGCCAGATTTCTGCTGTTATCTGTTATCTAAAACCTAAAGTAGAGCTCCAACTCTAACCTTTTTTTATTGGCATGGGAAAAGGTTGCATTCTCTGCCTGATATTTACAGCGGCCTGCTAGGAGATGTATTCTTACTTCCCATGTAATCAGGATTCCAAGGAAGCAGACTGCCTCCAACAGAGAGAAAAAAAACCCCAGCAATACCAGCTTTTATTAGCAGGGTAGGGAAAGAATATAACCTCTTTTAGGTTTTTAATGCTGTATGTGTCCCTTTTGGGAAGGTTCTCCTCACTTCCTGTGTGGTCAGTAGGTCAGCAGATCAGGAAGTGTGGAGAAATAATAGCCCAAGAATAAAAACCCAATGTTCTAAACCACTATCCCAAAAAAGATTTAGGGGTCTATTCACAAAGCTTGGCCATCAATGTTGCAGAATACACTAATGACAACCTTTATTTATCTGCATCTCTACAATGTGAAACCTACACTGCAAACATTCATGCAGTGTGGTCTTTGCATTAACCTAAAACTTTTTTGCTTCTGTAAAAATAGTCCTTGAAATTAAATTGTAAAATGCTGTTAGGCCAATGGGGCAGAATTTCCCTTCCTTCCTATTTTCTCATTCCACAATCTATCACCTAATTAAGACCAGTGAGGGATCATCTTCAATGGATTAACCTTCGCTAAATTGTTCGCATTCAACATATGCCCTTTTGATTAACTTGAGCCTGGACGGCTGCCTGCGGTCCACCCACCATGTAACTCTACACGCTTAATTAATTTCAGATGAAGAGCAAATAGAATACACTGAGTGCTCCAATTAATAAACATATACAGTCTAGGAGATTTAAGGTTAAATAGTAGTTTAATTCTCATTTGATTGCTGCTAAAGAACGACTGCCAAAAAAGTATAATGTTTTGTGCTTTGCAATATTTAAAGTAAAGTCACTGGAAAATAAATATAATGTTCTATTACATATCATATAAATATATATAAATAATATAATATATAAATAAAAACATACAAGAATGAAAATATATACATGAACAGTTTTATGTTGTGTTTGTAGGGAATAAAAAAGGAAATGTATCAGATATCAAATGTATCCTAGAGGATTTTTTTTTACATTGTATTTCTTTGTTAACAAAACACAACGTTGCATACAGTTTATTACAGCTAATCATTTCTCTTGGAACATGAGAGGTGAGCCATCCTCCGATTGAAATCGCAAGGTTGCAGGGTATGCTAAGGTGAATGTCACCCTTTTCTGGTAGAGGAGTGAGCATACCTTGTTGAAGGCTTTACGTTTCTTAGTCACATCCACGGAATAGTCTGCGAAGAGAAGGAGGCGGTGGCCATCTATGTGCAGCTCTTTTTTGGCGCGGAAAGCCTGTAAGATCGCCATGCGGTCATTGTAGTCTAAATATTTGGCAATGATCGGCCTCGGGGTTTTCCGTTCCGGATTTGGGGGGCCTACCCTGTGAGCTCGTTCCACCTTGCATCGGGGGTCAAGGCCAAGTAGGTCCGGTATGTTATGGGCGCAGATGCTCGGTATCTGTGACTGGCGGTATGTTTCTGGTAGGCCAATGATCCTAATATTGTTTCGCCTCGAGCGGTTCTCAAGATCGTCAACCCGATCCAATAGGAACTGCACCTGGCTGGTGTTTGTCTGCATCTGAGAGGAGGATGCCTCTACCCCATCTTCCAAAGACGCTATGCGGTTCTCGGCCTCTGTGAGCCTCTGGGCTTGGTGTAGGAGATCCTGACGTATAGATTGAATCCCCTTTGATACCGCCTTGCTTACCGCTTCTTGGATTGTGGGGCGCAATAGCTTTGCCACCTCTGCCGCGATCAATCCGTGATCCGACATTGATGGCAATTCTTCCTCCGACGAGGCGCTGATGTCCGGCTTCTCCGAAACGGCCGCCATTTTAAACTGCGGTTGCAGCCTTTTGCCGCGTACGGGTGTCCCCTTGCCCCTGGGTCCAGCGCGGCGTTTCGCCAGAAATTTGTCCATGGCTGCTCTGGTACGTCGCAGAGAGGAGGACTCGTGTAGGTTCGTGGTCTTTAAGATCGTTTTTATATGCTGGTTAGTCCTGGCTGTGCGGGAGCTCTTCACTCCGTGTCCGCTACATCAGGCGCCGGAACCGGAAGTCAGAACTAATCATTTCTAACAGACTATCCTGAGATTTTTTCTGTATGAACCAAGATTTAAAATAATGTAATCTCCCTAAATACATTCCACCTGCTGGATACATACATTGTCTAATTTATCTGTATCAACACAGTGGTAATAGATGGTGTAGGCACTGGATGGCAACGATACTAAATGACACTTCTACTGGTACTGGCTGGCACTGGTACCGGACAACACTAGTTCTGGTTGGCACTGGTGCTGGATGACACTGATCAGGTCTTCCTGGCACTGGTACTGAATGATATTGGTAATGGCTGGCACTGGATGACACTGGTTTTCGCTGGTACTGGCCAGCACTAATACTAAATAACAATGGTTCTGGCACCGGCTGACACTGGTACTGGACAACACTGGTTCTGGCTGGCACTGATACTGGATGACAGAAATCATGTCTGGCTGGCACTGGATGACAATGATACTAAATGACACTGGTTCTAGGTGGCACTGGCTGGCAGTGGCGCTGGATGACGCTGGTTCTGGTTGGCAGTGTTATTGAAGGACACTGGTTCTGGTTGGCAGTGTTATTGGATGACACTGGCAATGGCACTGGTACTGGTTGGTTGTCAGGGAGTTCTCCCTTTCCTCTCACACACAGAACATGTTTCAGGTGCTAAAATAAAATAAAATCATTATTTATACAAATAAGCATTTTTCATGCAAACCATGTTGGACTTTCCAATATGAAAGCCCAGCACTACCTACATGTAAGCCTCTGTATAACTGACTATGCTGGGAGAGAGCGAGGCATTGTCTCTCACATCTAACGGTGCCTAAAGATATTAGATGACCGTTTCATGATGGAGCCAGTTTCATCTGTGCCAATTTTATCTACTGTGAACATTCTTGATTTTTGTGAGCCAAATTTTTATTTGCCCTTTAAATAATTGTAGAATATGTTCAGTTTTGATACATTAGCCCTTAAATAATTTAGTACAACATATCTGTCTACATTACATCTGCCCATATATTATGGTTACTTCATCCTTTAACACCTGATCTAACCCCTCAACATAAATAATGAACATGTGAAAAAAGAAGCTCCAGTTTAGACAGAATATGAATGTGTCTGTCTAAGCATAAATCACTATAGCATCAAGCCATTTCTTTCTTTTTTTATAAAATAATTAGGGCTTCAGTTACATTAAAACAATGAGTAGTTATTTTATACCCGATGACTTAACATTTCCAGATGTTCCACAGAGCTCTGTATTTCCATTTTCCAAATACTGTAAAAAATCAATTACATAAAAATATTTTGACTTTTCCAACAATTACACCATTGGCACAGACATATCATGTAAACTTCAGTTTGAGTGACAAACAAAGAGAAAATTATTACTAACTGACAAACTAACATACAGAATCGGGCTTATAGTAAGTTTTATATTGTAGAAACAGCAGTTTGTGATTTAGGATGGCAAAGGACATATTATTTTTATCATTCATATTCTTCCTTACTACTTTTATATTCCATAACTTTTCCTAGGCATGTACTGTGGATTGAGTTTAATTATGACTAATCCATACATTTTGTTAAAAATACATAACATATTCTTGGGGGGGGGGGGGGTTAAGCACTTAACTGAACAGAATTAATTCCACAGGCGATTTTTCTGAAAACGGAAATGAACAGCTGTTTCGTTGGAAAGTATGTAGCTTTCAAAATTCAACACTGTTTTCCTCTGTATTGAAAGGTGTTAGCAACAGTTATAGCTATAAAGAGCTGTTAATGCTACAGTTATATGGGGTGGTTTACCAAAGAACTCACATATCAGCTATAAAAAATTGCTAAGCCACGTGAAGAAGTGCAATAAAATGACCATGTCCCAGTTGGCATTGGAGGGAATATTTAACATAAATCACCATGCTATGATTGTGGTCTCTAGGCGAGCAGTACAGCAGAGGAACATCAATGATTTTTTTCAAAAACAAAATAATGTTCCATCTGGAGAACAATATAAAATACTACTACTACAAAGTACAATTAATATCACCTATTTTTTTAAATTTTAAGCTCCTGTGAGAGGGGCATTCTTACCTAGTACATTTCTGCTTATTTCATATATTTTTCATGGTCCTAAAAAACTAAAACAGAAAAAAGGTCTTAAACATTTATTTTTAAATATAACGCATATTTAAAGATAAAGTCTAGGTATTTGTGTACTCTTTTTTCTTTATACAGTATATCTGTAGTTGTGTGTTTGTTTAGAATAAAATAATATACTATATATATATATTACATGCTTATAGTTATTATGCAGCTTAAATCTGAAAGGTTCATTTGTTTTTTAAATATATTAGTACATTTTAATGTTACCATATAGTCCACGGGTTAGAGTTTTTGCAATATTTTTTTTATAGATGTATACCTTTCTTATAACACATTGTAGCATCTATGCATACAATATTAATCAATAACTGTCATATAAAGGATCTTAGGATGATAATCACAAATACTAAAAAAAAAAAAAAGTACCTAAATTATTTTTTAATAAGGAAAATATTTTTTTTCTTACATGTGCCACCATGCTTTAAATAGTCTATGCAACTTATCTCTAAATGCATCTTATTGTTGAAGTTAACTGCCATTACTAATTGTAGGTCTGAAGCAACAGGACTGCATAGCTTTGGAATGACTCAACACTCTCATTTGGTTAATTTAACAACAATGGTGTTGATTGCCTTGTGTCTGTGGTCTAATAATGGTATACATTATGTTATTTTACCTAAAATGATTTGACCACAGATTTCACCAAGGCAAATAACTCCTGGTTAAGGGATAATTATAGCCGTGATGAATAGACCCTTTTTGTAAGGTGCAGTCTATACTGTAGTCAAGTCGTTTTTCTGGTTATTAACCTTGCTGTTCTTTATTAAATTAGCATTTGTTATTTTAAACATTCACAGTATTTTCTGAAATTAGTAAATCACTTATTAAAGTAGCTATACCTGACCTGTATCTCATGAATTGCATGTCCCAGGTGGTTCAACTGGTGAGACATTATGGAATTGGTAGTTTACAGATGCTCAATCTGAAGTTGCCCACAGCCTGTCTAATACATTGTACAAGTGCATGATATATACTACTAGTGTGCATCTATCTCCCCAAAAAAGCAATAAATTATATGTCTTTCTTGGTATGGCCTGAACAGGGTAGCAATTAAATTTTAAGGGAAAATTGTTGCAAATGTACCAATTCTTACAAGGAAAACATGGCAAAACCTTTTTTTTTAAAATTGTAACTGTTTATCCTTTCTGTTGTGAATTTAAAGTGACACTAAACTCAGGAGTTAAATCTTTAAAATGCATTCAAGTGCCTTAACTATTAACAAAAATGTATCCTGTTTGTGCATCACTCGGCTGTAGATCCTCAAATCATCTCTGAATTCATGCTGACCCTGTCCTTCCTTCTGGAGGATGGCTACTTTTGTTCCCCATGGTGCCCGTGTGTGTGTTGTAATGTAGCCACCTGTCTATGCTCACTCCGTGATGGACTACAATCTCACATTTAGGCCCCGTTCACATATAGCGAATTGTCGCACGATTTCCGCCGCGATATCGCGCATTTTTGCCGCGCGATATCGCGAGAAGTCGCCGGCCAATGCTATTCAATGGAGCTGTCTTAACTCCATGTCGCGCGTCGCTCGTCGCGGTCGCAAGTCGCTTCTACCGGACCCTTTTTTCGGCGGATTTTGCTTTTTTTCTATGGAGCCCGACGGAGAAGGTCGCGCTACCGTCGCTGGATCGTCGCTGGAACGTCGCCCAGAAAGTCGCGCTATCCCGGCCCTTACTAAGGTATGCCGCTATATGTGAACGGGGTCTTAGAGTGTTATTCACTTACCTGCCGAGGCATCTAGCCGTAGCTTCGGCAGATCTTTCAGTCAAAGGGCTGCTGTATGGGCTATTCACAATAGCCCATACAGCAGCCGAAGGCAGCTGAGCAGCTCAGCCGAGCCGAATGCATATGCCTCAGCTCAGCTGAGCCGAAGTGACAGCAGAAGCCTGGAGAACGGTCTGCAGAAGCAGATCGTGATCCCTGCTACTGACAACAACTGGGGGGAACCAGCCATAATGTTACGGCTGGCTCCGCCCAGTTGTTGTCCTTCAATGACAGCCCAGCGTCCTCGAGGACACTGGGCTGTCATTAAATAACAACAACTGGGAGGAGGCGGCTGTGATGTCACTTGATGCCCCTTTACTAAAGGGGTACCCCGATGTGAATAAGCCCCCCTGCCCACACCCCCACAACCAATGCCCCAGGGCTTGTGGGAAAGAGGCCCTTGTCCCCATCGGCACAGGGCAAGGTGCTTTTCCAGGGGAGACCCTGAAAAAGCACCCTCCCATTGCCTAGGGCATGTGGCCTGGTATGGAAGTGAGGGGGGGCGCTCACTCGTCCCCCCCTTTCCTGCCCGGTCTGTGCTCAGATCAAGGGTCTGGTTAAAAATTTTAGGGGGACAAGACTTTTTCCCACCATTTTGGGGGGTGGGGTTCCTCCTTAAAATTCTAAAGGGCCTGTTATGACTTTGGGGGGGAACCCCATGCACTTTTTTTTATTTTTTACTTGGGGTCCTGCCTAAAATATCTACCAGACCTAAAGGGACTGGTATGACTTTTGGGGGGAACCCCACGCTTTGTTTTTCTTTTTTCTTTTTAAATAGGGGTCCCTCCTAACTTTCCTACCAGACTCAAAGGGTCTGGTATGGTTTGTGAGGGGGACCCAACGCTGTATTTTTTTTTCTTTTCTTTACATTTTTTCACATTATTTTTATAACATTTTTATTTATTTTTCTTTTTTTACATTTATTTACATTATTTAAAACTTTTTTGTACAATTTTTTGTTTAATTTTTTTTAAATTCTGCTCGCTACTTTGAAGGTAGCGTGCAGAATAGCCAAGCCGAATGATGTTCGGCCTAGTTCACTACGGCTCCGTTAATCAGTGGGCTGCCTTCAGCTGCTTTGTGAATAGCCTTCTTAGTTTACACCTTTGTTTTGAGATTGTTGTCTGTCACAAGAGCGAGCTTGGAGCGGTGGCTACTTTACAACACACAGAGGAACCATGGGGAACAAAAGTAGCAAACCTCCAGAAGGAAGGACAGTGTCAGCACCAATTCAGAGATGATTTGAGGATCTACAGCTGAGTGATACACAAATAAGCTAAATTTTTGTTGATAGATAGGGTATTTGAAGGTATTTTTAAGATTTAATTACTGAGTTGATTTTACTCCTGAGTTTAATGTCAATTTAAGGCTAGGTTAACATCTGGCATCCATATCTTTTCCTGGGTTTCTTGTGTGTTTTTGATGTATGGTTTAACACATGTTTTAGTGCATTTTCATGCATTCTGCATTTCCTTATTTGGCCAAACATGCATTTTTCGTGCCATTCTAAATAAGTCTAAGTCAATGGGGCCAAATATGCCTGTTAATGTACCATAAAATGTAAAACAGAACATTACCAGACCAGCAAACAATGTGGTCAAGTGTTCATCCTTTATTGAAGCATATTGTCACATTAAAGCAAGGTTTCGGGGCCCCGCAAGGTCCCCTTCATTAGGCACAGTGTGTCTGATGAAGAGGACCCTGTGCGGCCTGAAACATTGCTTCAATGCTTCAATAAAGGATGAACATTTGACCACATTGTTTGCTGTGCTGGTGACATTCTGTTTTATGTTTGATGCCTGCCGTGCCCTCCTCTGTCACTACAGCATCCACCTTCAGGGGTTCTTTAGTATGGAGTGTGGCAGGACATCCTAAGGACTTTAAAGCACCATAAAACACATCTTTTCTAATGTTCCCAATGCACTGCAGCACAGCCTATGGGTGGGAATGGGCCCATAGAAAAGAATGGCAATCCTCTTGTCGTGCATTAATGCACATTGGGCAACTCCTGTTATCACACAGGTGTGTTTAGGGCGTAAGAATACTAATAATACTAATTATTGTGAAAAAATCTTACTGCCTTATCAGCTGGATTATCAGTTGTTTGAAAGCTTGCATTTTAAGAAATGGCATCACTTTGACCCCATTTGTTCTACTTTTATGAATGCCAAAACCCATACTATTCATGTCTTCAACAATGATCATAATGGCAAAAATGGCTGTAGGTTTACGCAACATGGAAAGATTAAATTGTATTATTATACACTCAGTGCACAATGTGAATCAAGTACACAACGTGGGCACTAACACAAGAATAAAGTTTACTGGAATAGACTAGAAATTTCTCTCCATTTTTTCTCAGTTCTATTCTATTTTCTACCTCACTTTTCTGCCCACCCCCTCCTTTCTTTCTCTGTGCTTATTTCAAATATTATCCGTACTATTTACACATTGTTGTTTTTATATATATTTTGTCTGTAATATATTGATCCCATAATGCTTACGCTAGATCCAAAAATGATTTAATTCATTATACATAAAAACAAGTGGATCAGTATTAAAATAAAGGGAATGCGCATTATTACCAATCTCTGACAACCAGAACAATGATACTGTACGTTTAATGAAGAATTTTTAAGGTCATGTCAATTTCAACATTTCCTTTTGGTATTTGTTTACTGTTTTCAGCTAATGTGGTTTTGGTCTTGTTGATCCATTGCAGAAATTCACCAGATTAGCTAGAGAAATATGTAAAATTAGCTACAGCATGCTTTCAATGTGCTCATGTTTCTTTCATTAAAAAGTAATAATTTGTTTCATTTCTTCTTTTGAGGGGTGTTTTAAGAATCTACGCAAGATACACGATTTTCATGTTATTTTTCACATATATTTATGAACATACAAAATGTTTTTGTATATTTAGTAAAGGAAAGCCTATTTCTTTAAAGCTGTGGTTTGCAATACTTTTATTTGACATGTATTCATTTATATGTTTTTTACACTGTTACTATTACTATCTTGAATATTTTTAGCTTTTATACTGAGTAATATAACCTAAATTAAAAAAATATTACATAAGGTACTATTTAAAAAATATATATATATACAGGGTTATTCACAAAAGGGTGAAGAGTTTGGAGAAGACAGGAGTGAACAATGTTGGCCAAAATAGCTGAAGTGAAAAGTGAGCTGAATTGGAGAATTTTTCCGAATCATCTATGTTGTCCTAGATTATTCCCTACCCCTGCCTTCTCTAAACTCTTCACCCTTTTGTGAATAACCCTGATAGTGAATAAGCAAGTTATGTATTGTAGGTCTGCCTTTACAGACCCAATAAGGGTGTTGTTTACTATAGGGTGTGCAGTTTAAACCATCTAACTAACTTGACTGGCTGTAAGAAGAAAGCATAGATTTGCAGAAGTTGTAAAAATATATAACCACTAGTAAACTACCCAGATTGGTGTTTGCTGTTATGTCCTTCTCACTGTTCAAGGAACCTCTCATTGAATCACTCTTGATATCACCCTTGTATTGCCTGTAGGTGTCACTACAGCAACTGCAGGGATGGGGGGGAATTAGTCATATACGAGGACCTGTGTTAATTGTAAACAACCAATCAGGTAAACAAAACCCCCCACAAAATTATCTCCCATTGGCTGTGGGAAAAGATGATAGGATAGCTGGCAAATCTTTAGAAAATCACCTATTTGTTTTCTAAAATACTTGTGACTAAGCAGTGGATGACTGGCAGTGATAATATAATACAGGAAAACGAATATATAGAGGGTTATACACAAAGTTGCCGGAGGATCTAGCCATAGCTTTGGCTGATCCTTCGGCTAGCTTTGGCCCCAAGACCCCTTCGGTTCAGTAGAGCCGAGGGGCTGTTGTATGGGCTATTCACTATAGCCCATACAGCTCCCGAAGTTGGCCGAGCGGCTCAGTCGAGCCGAAGGCATATTATTATGATAACATTTGACAATGTATATTTACAATGAAATGTACACTGTACAACGTTTGTGTCTAACTGATTAATGATTTTTTGCTGACAATGAATTTGTTACTGACATAGATTTTTCTAAGGGTATATAACTGGAGAACAATATGTGCTTTCACTCCAAAAGATTTTGAGAGAGAAACTAAATACATGCTGCTTTGTTTAGTGAAATGTGGGACTTGGGTTTCTTTTTTTTTTCTTTTTTTTTATACATTTGTTACTGTGGGCTCTTTCTGCAAATTTTTCAGTCAATGACTATTCTAATTTATTTAAATCTATAAGAAGCACAGCCTCCTGGGAACATTAACTGTTTCATATGTATTTATTAATCTGGGATATTGATTTTTGCACGTCTGGAATAACATTGCCGGAGGCAAGCATCTTTTAAGCTTATGATAACTTAAAGTGTCATTTTTACAAACAGTAGAATACCCATTAATATTAGAGAGCTCAGTGAAATATATTAATTTCTTCATTATACAGAAAGTTAAAGTGATTGCTGTAGGTCCCGGAAGGAGACTTCTCTCACTACTAGAAATAACTGCTAGCTAAACAGAATGCTGTAAATTTATTTAACACCGTGTTTTTTTCTGTATTGTTCCTTCATGTAAGAGAAGGTTTGCTGTGCTTTGCCCAAAGACGTGCTGTTAGTATAATTTGGCTGTACGTAATAGAAAGGTGAAAAGGGAACAGTTGTCAGTCTGCTTTTGATTTCACTTTCCTAATCTGAGGCAAGAAAATGAAAGCCGGTCTTTGATTGGTTGCTGTCAGCGACAAAAATATTTTTCCTGCAGTATAAGTTTTAGAAATCAGCCCCAGCAACCTTTGCAGCAAAGAAAATAAAAACAACTCTTATAATTTCATTTACTAAAGTGAAACTGAGCAGTGTCTACTGTCTCTTCCTGCTAAAATAATGCTTTCATTCTTGTGCATTCCTGAGTATGTACATTCACATGGGTGAATGCAGCCGTGCTCAGTGGATGATCTCGGGGATTTAGCTTACCGTGGGCAATCTGCTAACAAATAATTAAGCAAGGAATGAAAAATTAGCAGCACAAGACTTTTTTTTGTTAAAAAGGTTTTGTTAATATAAAATATTGGAATCTAAAAAAATTTAAAACAGATGTATTTTGCAAAAAAAAAATAAATACATAAAAAAATCACTTTCTTTTCTTAATGTTATAGTATATTTTTTAAATAATATATGCAGTTGTAAAATTGCAAAGAATAAAATACTGAAATCTTTTTTTTTTCTTTTTTTTACTACAGTTTTGAGTATATGCTGCAGCATCCATGGATGATGACAACAAGCATTTTCACATATTAATCAAAGAAACACGTACAAGTGACGGCTGGCGAAAAAGATTTTGGAGTGCATGCCTGCACATTACAAAGGTAGGCTGGGCATACGTTTCAACACTGACTATGCTGTGGGTTTGAATTTTTTTTACATCAGTTAGCTGTAATTAGCTGACTCACAGTCAGCTAACAAATACAATTCTGAGCCCCCTGCCAACCCCCCTCTCCCCACCCCCAACCAACACAGCCTAGGTTTATGATTTTGCCCAGCCTCTCTGTGGACTGTACATGCAAGTACTCTAAAGTCTTACTCGCCAGCTTTTGCTTCTTTCATAAATGTGTGGAAATACCGTGGGCACATTTAATGCACATGCATGGAAGAAGAGTTAGTAAGATGAATTATAAAAAAAGTCTAACAATAAAACATCAGTGATACATTTTAAAAAAGTTTTGTATTTAATTCTTCAGTTCCTGACAGCCTGCTACTGGGATGTGAGACATTCTTTAGGAAATTATGGGAGTTCAGACCAATAGGATATGTACTTGACTGTTGTGAATACTTGTATGGTCCTGAGCTGGATATGCACTTGCACTTTACACACATAGGTGTGCACAGTTCGGGTTAGGAGGCCCAGCAAGTGAGCTTACAACCTTAGTGAATCAAGCTCTTAGCTACAATGACTAATGACTATAAGGTTTAATCTGGAACATCCTTTCATTAGTTTTTGGGCCCTTTAGCCAAATATTACACATTGACCTTTAAGTACTTTAAAGGGTGCAAGTCCACCAAAAAACAAGGAAAAGCTGCGAGTTTCATGGCTTTGTGGGCAACATGGAATCTAATCTCTTTCCGTGCAGTTCCGAGTGTTGACTTTGAGTGCCACCTAAGACTTTACGTACGTGCAATTTATGGGGTTGATTTATTTTAAAGTTAATTGATTTTATATAACATATTGAATTAGATGAAACTGTGTTCATTTTGAATACCCAATCATGGGTATTGGACGTTTGCTTACACATGATTGAATGCATGAAATAACTTCACCTTCACATTATCTAAAAAGCACGTATTCACTACCCCTTGGTAAATTAACCCTGATTCATTTTCTGTGTCTGTGACATCTCCTTAGGGTGTTTTAGCTTCCTTCTTCACTTCAGAAACATGCTAGCAGTTTAAATGGATTCCACCAAAATTGGCCTTCTCCGCTAAGCACTGTGGTATATGAATATGCTATGCAAATAAATAGTGCAATACAATCTCCTACAAAATGTACCTTTCCCACAGATAAACCCACAGCAGACGTTACCCTAAAAGAGATAAACAGTTGAAAATAATAAACAATATATTTCACACATTCGTGAAATATAAAAGCACCCAAAATAACACAATCAAAACTAGAAGTCCCATAATAAGGTAAATAGTATATTCTATAGTCCTGTTTTACCAGCACAGCCAGACAAACACACATACCAGACCTAGTTTGGGCAAGTTAATTTATCTACCTGTGTGTGTTTGTAACAATAAAATGTCTCTTTCTCACTGGCCATTAATACCCCAATTATTTCTACCTTAAAGTTCCCTAATGTGTGCTTAATGTGGGGTAGTCAAGACTCACCCATGGAATAGTTTATCATATTCACCAGCACTGCATCGTGTTCCAGAGCTCTAAGATGAAGTGAGAGGTTGAATCAACAACCAGCAAGTAAATTAAACTTTGAGGTTGGCACCCTGTCTGATGTTCTGGTCTGGCAGTCTTTCCTATGTAAGATAGCATTCATTTTCTTCAATACATCTTTGTATTTCTTGTTCATGCAAAATATCCAAGAAGGGGTCACTGTAGGCTTCATCATTTCACTTAAAGCAACACAGTCAGCTGGTTAAAAAGCCAGAAATGGCAATTCTTAGCAATAGAAGAGCTGTTATAATTACCTTTCTGATAGCGCGTCTCCTACCGTAGTTTAATTTCAGCACTATAGCTTCCACTAGACTCTTCAGCATTCAACATTTCCAGGAGTGTTGAATGTCTGTGAACTTCACTGCTCACTGTAGTTTTATCTGCTGACCCATATGTCACTACCATTGGGGTAGCTGCCCTGCCTGACCCGACTTCTCATGTGATGGCTGCCAACCCTGACCTCGCTTTAGTCTCCATTCTAGTACCTTGCTCTGGTTGTTTTGCAACTAACCTTTGAATTAACCACAACTATGATCCAGCCTTACATTTCATACTCAGCCTTGGTTGGCATGTCATACATTGTGGACTCAGTTAGATAATTCCTTAGTTTCTGTTCTGGAGGGGTTTGTTGCTAAAGCTCCAATAACACTATTAGTTGCTCTGTTAAATGGCAGGTACCTCTAGAGTTAATATACCTTTTACCATTCTTTTGGTAGAGATAAGTATCCTTGTGCCCTCTGCATGGATCCTGTAACTCATTCTTATATCCATGGTGAATGGAAGATGGTTTCCTGGCTTCCAAAGTCGGAAAACCATAATCAGTTTTGCTATTCAATCTACAATATGTCTAGTTAGTTTTCCGTTTACTGCGAGAGGCATATATCAATCGTATTGATTATGTAGGACATATGATTATGTAGGTCAATGCTGACCTTAACCAAAAGTACCGGTTGACCAACAATGAAAAGCTGCTGAAAAGGAGTTTCAGGCACTGCTAGAGGAACTGCTGGTTCTGCAAGTGCAATCCTGGTGCCTGTACCTGAAAATGTTAAAAAATTTTAGCGGACAAGACTTATGCAAACACTATGGGGGTTATTCACAAAGCTGCCAAAGGCAGCCGAGTGAATAATCCAGCTGAAGTGAAGTGAGTCAAACTAGGTTCGGCTATTCACTCTGGCTCAGTACGGCTGATTTCAGCTGTACATCGGCTGAAATCAGCTATACATCGGTTGCTTTCAGCTGCACTTTGGTGCAGAAGGAGTTCGATTCAGCCGATCCAACATCTGAATCGGCTGAGCCGAAGCTCCGGCAGCTCACTCGCTGCCATTCGCCCCAATTTACATAGGAACCAAACAGCAGTGAGTGAATAGCCGAATGTCGCCGAGTGGCATTTGGCTGGGCTATTCTGTTTGATATCTCCGTGGTACTGAGCAGAATAAAAAATCAAAGCACTTTACAGCTAAGTATCACATGCTCATTAAACTACACTACAGCTACTCTCAATTTAACTGATATGCTGTCAATAAATATTGGAACACCAGTGCTAGGTTTCTTGAAGAACATTCTTGGGCACTTTCAGTAGCAAAAAGTAGTGGCATGTGTACCAAACCATGGCTATTGGTGGGCCCGGTCAAGATGAAAGTGCAGTTGAAGAAGGCTTGTTTAAACGGTGCCTGAGCTTCAAAATCTACATGTTGTAGCAATTCTATACTCCTCTAACTAACCACTGCCATAAACATAAAAAAGAACCATACCTAAATGCCTCTTTTACTTACCTAAATCTGTGGTCATGTGGCATTCCAGCCCTGCTTTCTCCATCTTTGGGTGTCCATGTCACTGTCCACATGATGTAGAAACTTCAGAATTCAGGAGAGAGGCTGAAGGTGATGATGTCAGTGCAAGGAGACCATCAGGGAATGGCCAGCACAAGAACATCTTAAGCGCTGGATGTATGGGCCATCTCACCCAGAAGCAGCATCAGCATAGGACACGGATGGCTGACTTGTGAGTATATATCCCTCCACAAAGTGGGAGGGGGGTAAGTGTGAAATCTCTTTTATTATATACTAATTTACAAATAGAATATAAGTATATAAGTATCAGTTTGTCTAAGCATACCTTAAATAGTAGTTGCACTTTTAATAAAAAACCTGACAGTGTCTTCCCCCTACCACCCGCTACACACAAACCTTGGATGCAGTGCTGACCCACTTTAATTTGCTCCGGCTCTTTTTAAAGCATCTTGCTAGCTGTATACTACTACCTATTCAGATAAGAGCAGAATTGAATAATAATTACACACACACAATCTTCCAAAAATGACTACCATATCTGCACATTAAAGGACATGATGTACTGCTATATACCTCTATAATAGTGACGTGCCTACATATAAACTCCCTACACCTTAATCATATTACTACTACCAAAATATAATATACTACAACAGTATATGGCAATATAAATTCAACAATTTTATAGGCAGCAACTAGCATGATCATCAACATCATATGTACTGTATGTACCTAACTGGATGTCCATGGGGGTGCTAAACGTGATTTTGTACTTCAGCACTGTTAATAGTAAGTCAATTTCAAGTTCCAGGTTGCATGATAATCCAATGGTCATGCAAAAAACATTACCTTCCCTATACCTTGAAGCATTGTTCTAATACTATCCTCTGATTGATTCCTCTGATTTCACTGCACGCTGTCAGCTTCTCAGAGTATGTATTAGAACCTGCTGCAAGTCAGATAGAGCCAGTCTCATTTCTTGACTGGAGGATGTCCAGCATTATCTAACACTTACTTTCCCTGGCCTGTCCCTTTCATTGATTGGATTTCAGTTCTTTCAATCATAGAAGCTCAGAATCACATGTATGCAATACCTAGGTAGGTCTACATGGAAATGCAGGCTGCCTAGGAACACCCACCTAGGAGCACCCCCCTCTATAGACTGACATCCACCCATAAAGTCTTTTAGATATTTGTAAAACTATTCCCAAGAGCTTGCATCAGGGCTGAAGGCTCTTGAAGGAGGTACTGAGGCAAGGTGCTGTGATGTTTTCAGGAAGTTGTGTACAGCGCCCTGGCTTCTCCTCCCATCAGCAATGATCCACCTGCATCACATGGAGAATCACTTAGCCCCAGTAATAGTATCACTTTGTCTAAAATAAGATATGTAATGAACCCAGAAAGATTTTTGTCATCATTAGCATGTTGGTAAGGGGAAAAAGAGGAACCGGGGGAAGGCGAAACATAAGCAGATTAAACTTCATATTTCATAAGACTGTAAAAAGCAATATTTTTGCCTAGATTACTCATGTATCTCTCCAAATAAAATTGCGCACAATAATAACAGCCATGATGCATAACGTCATCTGAGTTTCTTCTGTTCTGTTATTGGATTTTTATTTATTCCATACAATGTCCTTACTATGAAACATGTGTAAATATACAAGTGTGGAATCTAATATTTGGAAAGACATCCTAAACATTTGCAATAATAATGAATATGATAAAGTGCTTTATTTAATGGCTGTCACAATTGGTTCCATATCCAAGGCAGCACTCATTGGCTTAAACAATGAAATGTTGCACATCATTAATATTTTTCTGGCTGCCACTAAAATTCAGTCTGGTGCTCAGAAAGAAACAGATTTCTGTTATTAACCTTCTTCTCTCTCTCCCTCTCTCCCTCACAATGTTCCAGAGTAGAATGTCATGCTACAAACTTACTGTGCGTTTAATAAACCATTTGTAATTGAAGAGAACAGTAACTGGAGATGGCCATGGTAAGATTGAGATGTTCTGAAACTCCCCTGACAGCCCCCTAGTGGTCAGACTGTAGACAGCATGCATAACTCAGCACAAGGCATTGTGTTCTTCATGTCATGGAAAAATGAGTGTCACTTAATTTATGATAATGAGCACAGTACACTATTCTTTCATTTATCATTCGCCAAACTATTATAAACAGCCCAGAAGCACTGATGCACTTTTACATGGATATTTTTTTATTTTAATAATTCAATTTCAAGTAGTATAAACAGTACGGCTGAACTGATGTCCTTTTAGTTGGGTTTCTATTTGTATTACCATTGTTTTATTTAACTGTCACATCACAAATATAAAAGATGCAATGTCAAAACACAATCTCTGTTTAAACTCACAATTATATTATTTGTTTTTAGTTTTATTTTGTTATTATTTGTATTTGAAGCCCACTGTAAAATACAATATCTAATTTGCCTTTTAGTGATAGTTAATGATATTATAAGCAGTTGGTTTGGTGCATTTCAATAGTTTGAAATGTTTTATTTATTTTATTAATTTCAACAGTAAATAAAATTAAATAAGGGAAATTAAATAATAAACATTATATATATTTATTTATTTTTATTTTTT
>NW_017306331.1:1978092-2006482 GCF_000935625.1 Nanorana parkeri | reverse complement strand
AATTGACCCATGTCTATTGTTTTCTTATTTAAAGGGTTTACAATGCATTGTTTAATTTGCCAGTAACAAAAAAATGTTTAAACAGTACAGGTAGATTGCTATACTTTAAAAAAAAAGTTTATTTTTTCGTGCTTTTTCAAAGTCCAAATATATAATAGATTCTCAATTTTTTTCCTCTTTCAGAAGATTTATTCAAAAATAAATTTAGCTAAGGGGAAAAAAAGACAGATTTTAAAGCTGACTGAGAGCCAAATGCTAGTACGCTGCAACAGCCAGTCCCTCTGGAGACAGCTGCAAAATTTCACGGTGTAAAGTCAGCGAGTTTCCACAAGTTTTGCTGCCAGAGACCACAAGATGGTTTCAAACAAGGGTTCACTTCATGAAATTTCAGCTTTCTTCCCCCTCCTCTTTGTAGCAAAGTGTCCTTGCGCTGCTGAGTGGGCAGCGTGCATTAGGTTAGTAGATTAATGAAAATGTTTGGCTGGACTAGGAATTATTTTTGATTGCCCCAGTGCAAAATTGCTTGCAGATTGAAAAACAGCATGTTTCATTTCAGGCTCATTTTTTTGCCATACATTAGCACTTGTCAATATAGCCATTAGGCACCGTCAGTGGAGAAATTTAATTACAAAACCATTTATTTTATTGAAAGAAAAATAAACCCAGGCTACCTCCAATGCATTAGGTGGGTTTAGAACATGCTCTGCTGATAACACCCAAGGGTGAGTTTGCTTGGAAAATAATGTTCCTTTCATGTGTGGTAAGGAGGGACTCACTATTGGAAACATCTGTTTATAAGACACTCTCTGTTTAGGTACAATTATAAATTCAAGAACAAGTTTTTAATGATGAAACTTTATGTTTTCATTGATGAAGTAAGTCAGCTGTGGTTTCCATTTTCGATTAGCCTGTATTTAAGATTTAAAGTTTAAGTAAACTCGTCGTCCCCAGACTTTTGCTGCGCATAGCCCTTGTGGAACCTATTTATTGGCAGGACCAATATATCAGAGTAAGCCTATCAAAGAGCACCTGAAATTTAGTAATAAGGATAGCAATGAGAAGGAGAATGTGAGGATGGATAATGTGCTTGGTCCATCCACTGATGAAGGTTATACATTTGTTTTCAAGTATAATATTTATGGCCACCTCCAGTCCTATGTTCCGCCATGCTGATTGTGTGTTAACACAGAAATTATAGCAGGTTAGCTGGTGACAAAAAGTGCAGAAGGTTTAACTGTCAATCAGCATCTCAGAATATTACCCTAAAGCTAGTATACATCTTAAAATCCGATTGCACAATTTAAAGCCCATTTCCACCTTTGTATGTGATTAGCATTTCTTGTGATAATGTAGTGGTGCAGCGATGATTTATATGTGTGTACATCTGTATGACTCATATTGCTGGCTTTTTTACTCACACTTCTCTGTCTCGAAGCATTGCATGAGCGCTAATGCGCATTATGTCACACGCTAATGTGCATTTTGTTAAGGCAGCCCATGCAATTGAAGGTTAATGTGCTGGTGTGTCATTGACACTGAATGGCACCACAATGTGCTAACGCACATAACATGCATTGATGTGCGGTGTGGTAATGTGCGTGTTCCTGCAATGCACAGCACTGGAAAGGTGTGAATGGGCCTAATGCACAGTCCAAAACTATGTAATCATTCAAACATATTTGTTGGTTGAGCTAAATGAGATTGTACAATTAGACTGTAGCGTGTATAGCTACCTTAAGTGACACATAATTCTCTCGTAAATATGCAAATAAAAGCACTTTAAAACAAGCCCTCATTCACCTCTGTAGCTGTAGACATTCTGGAGAAGTTCATCTTCAAATTAACAACAGAGACACTGACATTACAACTCTTCTCCTCATTATTTTCTATGCCAGCCTTCTAATGTAAACAAACAGCGGCAGCTTCTGAGCTTTTATAAACCAACTGAAACCCGATTGTAGAGTTTTTGTTGTGATTTATTGAGGATCTTTGAGGATATATTGTTTCACAATACAAAGAGCTACAGAGGACAGGGATGACTGGAGTATGGGTGCAGCTGCACATTCATATAACCCTTCCTAAATGCCCCAGTATCTTCGTAATAAAGAAGTATAAAAAATAAAATAAAATCCTGTATAATAATAATCATCATCATAATAATAATGGTGTTCACTCTCCTTATCACTTCTTGTAGACAAGGTCATTTTCTTCAAGACTTGTTTTGTAAATTAACCCATTGGGGTTAATTTACTAAAAGCAAACAGGCTGTTCCTTTTGCAAGAGAATTTTCCCTTTCTAAGGGGATTTTTCCTTAGCTTATTGAATGAGGTGAGATACTGCTGGCTTCCATCAGCCAATCATGTGCAAACAAAAATACTGTACTTTGTTTTCTTGCACAAGATTTGCAATGGGATTACAGAGCGGTTGTCAATCCAATTGGCCGGTTTCAGAGGTCGCAGTGTATCAGTCCATATGCCAGGATGTTGGAGGATGTATTATTACACTAACTGAATCTGAAAATGTTACATGAGTGCTTCATCCTACAAATACATTTATACACACCAGCCTTAAGAGACGTGCCAGAATTATTGTATTTTCCTGTATGCCAGGATTCTGTATTTATCAAACTACTCCCTTACTTGGTCAAACTACTCCCTTACTTGGTCAAACTACTCCCTTACTTGGTCAATTAACATTTTATATTGCAACTATTTAAATGCTATTTAAACAGACCTATACTTTAAAATCAAGGCACAGTTATTTAAAAATTCAGTAGGCAGAGGAAACTGATGGCAAAAGCAAGAGTGCAGAATTAAGTATTTTATTGGAAATGATAAAAAGAAACCAACAATATAGAAGTTAGAAAGAACTGGTGCTTCCCCCGGGACTATAAATGCAAAAGCTAGAAACTGCAGGCTATAGATTGAAGAGTTTACAAAAGAGTTACAAAAAGTAATACATGCAAATACATAAAACGCATTCAAATACATAGACAAAGGTAAACAAGAAGGAAGTGAGACATGTTTGATAGTAACAAGTGTATACTCTTCATACTAAAAAAAAAGTTATTTAAATAAAATAATAATAGATAAATAAATAAATAATAATAACAAAATAATGAATTAAATGAATACTTAGAATATATCATTATTATAATATAATACATTAGTAAAATGATGTAATTGTGATAATGATTTTTTTTTTAATTAGCTTTTGATGCACAAATGTTAATCTCCTTATAGTTTGGCATCTGTTCACATGATTTTTGTCAATGCACAGGGGCAGGATAAGCGTTGGTAGACCTTTAGGGCAGAATTGCTGATGGTCTGTCTTTTCCTGAACATCAGTCCCTCCACAGCCTTTGGCAGACACCATATGATTAATATTGACCAAGAACCTTCACCATATTCCCTTTTTCACAGCAAGTTTAATATTGTTTATTAACCTTGCCTAATGTCACGCAGGCTAAGCTGTAACGTAATGGGGTTTTTATTGTACTCTACGTGTCTTCTTTATAAGCGGCACCCCTATTGTACATTGACTTTTGGGTGAAAGCTATACTTTAAAGTGACTCTATCACTTAAAAAAAAATAAAGGTAGGTATAAAAGGCAGGCACCCGGATGTGCCCTAATACTGGACTGTTCTAAAGCAGCAAAGCAAATACTTCCATATTGTAATAGGACTTGCTAAGCCCCCATTTACTAAACATTTCTATTGGCCAGGGATGCAGTATATCACAGAGATGGAATTGTTGGGTGGGTGGCATAGAAGTGTTGGAGTTTTCCAGTTCAGCCCAACATTGGGGCATACAGGCAGTAGTTACAGCTGCAACAGGTATGTGCTATGAGGTGCTTGCATTTTATACCTGCTTTAATGTTATTTTCTTTTACTTTACAGGGTCAGTTCAATGACCACTGATAATTCCCTGTTAGACAGAAACTGATATACTGGATCATTGAGAGAAGTAATTAGAGGAGGTCAGCAGGTGCAATGGACACGAGCCAGTCGTGACAGAGCCAGTCGTGACATGATGGCTGGCTCCGCCCAGCTGTCAGAAGCAGGCTGTCGGCCGGCCGTTCGGCCAGCTTCGAATTTCCCCTGGGCTCAGTCGAGGGCGAAGCATATGCCTTCGGCTCGACTGAGCCCCTCAGCCAACTTCGGGGGCTGTACGGGCTATAGTGCATAGCCTGTACAGCAGCCCTGAACCGAAGGGGTCCTGGGGCCAAAGCTACCCGAAGGATCAGCCGAAGCTATGGCTAGATCCTTTGGTAGCTTTGTGAATAGACCCCATTGTAAATCTGTACTCTATATGGGCAAGCATATAAGACCAGCATGGAGCAAACATCTGAAGCTAAATGATAGATTTGGGTCAGGGAATATTCTGATGTCACGGCACACAGTACCTCTGTCTCTCCCAACTAACGATCTGCCATGAAGTGCTGTTTTTACGTTTCTGCTTTGAAAAACAGTTATAAGTTTTAGTGGTTTGGATGGACTCGGCAATTCAGATTTGGTTTGGAAGCTAGAGAGGTAACTTTTTACAGATACGGTACACACCAGCATGCAAAAGCCTAATGGAAGCAAGTCTACAAAGTAAACAGTTGCTCAAGTAAAAGAGGACATGTTGACAGTCGGGGGAAACATTATTTTAAGTGAAGCTGTCACCTTCAAGTATAATCCTATTTGTCTAATAAATAAATCCAGTTCACTGCGGGTTTCTAACAGAAATGAACATATGTACTATCAAAATGCTCCATAAAGCCACATAACGAAATATAAGCAAAGACTAATCTCTGCATTTTGCACAGAATTTCTGTAAAAACCCATATTCCCTGGTTTGACATTTACCACCGAAAAGGAATTTGCACTCTTTATTTTCTCAGCAGTTTACTTTACTATTCTTTCTCCGTACTTAGAATTCTTTTCTTTGGGTGCCCTTCCATTTTTCAAATTTAATTGATTACCTTAATTGATCTGTACACAATGTAAAATCAATGCATATAGACCAAATTCCCACTGTTGTGGTGCGTTAACACACGCACACATTAACCTATGTTAATATGCATATTGAGGAGATTTACATTAGGTTAACCCAGTGTTCATTGTGGTGCACTGTGTATATGTTTTGCGGTGTCATCCAAAATGAATGGAACAGCATCACAGTACACAAAGAGGCATGTGTTAATAAGTGTTGCACAAATGCACAATTACTATGCATTAGCACAACAGATTAGTGTGAATGCCACCATAATGATGAAAATAGGCAACAGAAACACCCTGACTGGACTGTCAGGTACGGTGTGTGCAGCTGTGTCCTATTCCAACTGTGTTGAATATAGTATGCGGTGCTGTGTGCATTGTGCTGAATGCTAGGAGTGCTGTGTGCTACTCAGTCTACTTTGTTGAGTATGGTATGTCACTGTGTGCTGTGTCCAGTGTGCTGTTTATGGCGTGTGCTGCTGTGCGCTGTGTCCAGTGTGCTGCTTATGGTGTGTGTTGCTGTGCGCTGTGTCCAGTGTCCTAGCTATAGTGTGTGCTACTGTGTACTGTGTCCAGTAAACTGGGTATGGTGTATGCTGGTGTGTGCTGTGCCCAGTGTGCTAGTTATGGCTTGTGCTTCTGTGTGCTGTGTCCAGTATGTGAGTGCTGGTTAAGTTGTGTGCTGTGCCAAGTATGCAGTCTATGTTGTGTGCTGCTGTGTCTAGTGTGCAAGCTAAGATGTGTTCTGCAGTGTGCTGTGACCAGTGTGCTGGCTAAGGTGTATGTTGCTGTGTGCTATGTCGAGTGTCCTAGCTATAGTGTGTGCTACTGTGTGCTGTGTCCAGTGTGCTAGCTATGGCTTGTGCTTCTGTGTTCTGTGTCTGACTACGGTATGTTGTGTGCTGTGTCCAGAATGAGGCCTATGTTCTGTGCTGCTGTCTTCTTGTGCTGGCTTAGAAGTGTGCTGCTGTGGGCTGTGTCCAGTGTCCTAGCTATGGTGTGTGCTGCTTTGTGCAGTGTGCTGGCTATGGCGTGTGCTTATGCGTGCTGTGTCTAGTATGCTAGCTATGTTGTGTCTTGCTGTGTGGTGTGTGCAGTGTGTTAGCTATTGTATGTGCTGCTGTGTACTGTGTCCAGTGCCCTAGCTATGGTGTGTGCTGCTGTGGGCTGTGTTCAGTGTGCTTGCTGTGGTGTGTGCTGTGTCCAGTGTGCTAGCTATTGTGTGTCCTGCTGTTTGATGTGACAAGTGTGCAGTCTATGTTGTGTGCTGTGTCCAGTGTGCTCGCTATGGTCGTGCTGTGTCCAGTTCTCTAGTAGTGTGTGCCTACATCCTCTTCAATGTGCAATCGTTCTAATGTCCAGGAACTCCAGTGAGGGCACATGATAGGACCTTAAATTATATTAGGTATAAATCGAAAAGCAGAATGAGATTCCACCACAGAACACATGGGGAGCCAACTGCAAGATTTTAACAAAATGTATCATTTTAATTGTTCTAACTTTGAATTGCATGAAATATAGACTGTATGGGACACAAGTATATATATTATATATATTATATATACAAGTCGGATCTTTGTCTGTGTCTCTTTTAGATGTAATGGCATGATCCTTTCAAAGGAAAATACTTGTATATCTTGATTAAAAGCGAATAGAAATTCCTCCTCTGTCATAGCCAGTTAGTAACATAATAACAAACACTTAAATGGGCTTAATTAGATGATGCTCAGATTTCTAATGCCAGGCTGATTAGCATATTTTATTGATTAAGTTATTTAGAAGGAAAATAATTTAACTGGAATTTCCATTGTGTTTGGAAAATGCGTTCTTACAGAAAAGAAAATCCATGTAACATGCAAAGAATATATATGGTAGGATTTATTTAATAAAATAAAATAAATAAGATCAGGGATAAACAGCAAGACTTGCATATGTAAATGAATATTCACTCAGATGTGCGATCGTAGTCCTGGAACCTACTCTTATGTTAGATACATACGGTATGGTCTTAATTTGCCATGCCCAATGGACATCCAATAAACGCTGCTTCTAGTCTTCTAGAGGAGAGAGGAATCATCCACATCAGGGTCAATCATAAGTATCACTTTATCAAACCAGAGACAGAAGTGCAGGCCCAAAGTGTTGAGATACTATAGGGCACTTTGAAATGAAGGAACAAATGAAAACGAGGGACCGGAAGACATTATATGGAGTCGTATTTCACAGAGTTACTGCGGAGGCAAAAACACAATGGGGTCTATTCACAAAGCTGCCGAAGGATCTGGCCGTAGCTTCGGCCGATCCTTCGGCTAGCTTCGGCCCCAGGACCCCTTCAGTTCAGTGGAGGTTCGGCTCAGCCGATCCAGATGTTGGATCGGCTGAGTCGAACTCCTTCTGCACTTCGGGTCAGCCAAACATCCTGAGCATGTTCGGCTGATCCGAAGCCACACGAAGCAAGCCGATGTACGGCTGATTTCAGCCGATATACGGCTGAAATCAGCCGTACCAGCCTGAAGTGAATAGCCGAACAGTGTTCGGCTCACTTCACTTCTGATGGGTCATTCACTCGCCTGCCCTCGGCAGCTTTGTGAATAGACCCCAATGTTTTCTAGTGTATTCAGTGCTAGTACAACATTTTGGCCTCCTGAAATACATAAATAAGTTTAATTCCAAAATACATAAATAATTTCAGAAATGAAATAAATAAATAAGTTATGCAATAAATACATTTCTTTCTCATCTCTCCTGGTGAGAGGCTGCCAGATAATGGAAAAGTACAAAATGATTTCTCCACTAGTTCACTCCACAAATCAGAATAGGGAGTGGACCCCACTTTAATGTTCTCAGTTATATGATGTAGGAGGGCTGTCAGGGATCTGATTTGGGGACTTAAACAAAGAAGCAGTCCCCCAACTCCTTGCAAATTCCCCTGTAAATCCGCTGTTGTAGGAGTACACAACCTGCATTATTGCTCCTCCTCGTGAACAGAGTCTCAACTATTTCTACAATGATGTTTGGTCCTCCTATTGTTTGCTCAACCTTCTCACACATTTCCATGATGCACAATTGCCTCAGAAAATTCCTCCAGTCCACTGCAGAGTCGACTTCAGACTCTTCAGGTGCTTCTCTGACCACTCTACAGAAGTTAACTTCTCGTGCCAAAAATAAATGGACCTCACTGCTGTGATAAAGGGTATCCTGCTTCACTCTATCCAGTTGGCCACTCTCATTCTCAAACGTGCATTGTAAGGTGTTTTACAAGACAACTGTACCCTTAGCCTGCCTGGTCCAATACTTTCCTCCCTATTCCTATGTGTAAGCTGTACGCATGGCAGTCTCCAGGCAACCAGCACAGGACACCCCACAGTAGGAATGAATAGGGATGAGACATGCATGTGATGTAAGAGGCGTACCTGGTGGGGATGTTTTTATTGCAAAGTGATCACTGGAACCAGGAGGAAGGAAAGCATTTAACCAGACAGGCTGCAAAGGGGTGGGAGCAATACAATGAAGGACAATTATACTAAAGGTACAGTGCTTTCAAATCTCCTTTAACTGTTAGGTACTTTGTCATATACTGTATGTCAGGGGTTAGGCAACCTTAGCACTCCAGCTTTGGAGAAACTACAAATACCATCATGCTTATGCCTCTGGGAATCATGCCTGTGGCTGTCAGAGTTTTGCAATGCCTCATTGTAAGCATTGTAGTTCCACAACAGCTGGAGAGCCAAGGTGGCTTATCGCTGCTTTATGTATTTACTCATTTGAAATAAGGCAAAATGTGCTATAACATCAGGCGAAAAATGAATAATGATGTGTTAGAATGCATATAGCACTGAACTTGTGGAAGTCATTGTTGTCATTTTGATGAATATGCAGGGATAGCAGACAAATGTCTAAGCGTAAGAAAGCATCAATATATTCCACATATCTGCGATAACTTTCAACGGGTGGAAGGTGACAAGGTTGTTATTTTTGTTCCTTATCTTGAGTAATTATTGCGTTCAACAGATGCATGTAATTAAAATATCAATCAGTTAGTAATAAAGGGCAGCAGTAAATGTAAACTACACAAGACATGACTATATGTCACTTTAGTTCCATGAAGAAAGGTCAGAAACTCATGAAATTATAGAAATTGTGCATGAAAAAAATCAGCGGAAACTGAATCTGATCCAGAATCAAACCAGTTTTTTGTGCAAAACTTACAGAAGGTAAATCTTACCAATGGGGAGAAGACTACAATTAAAAGCCCTGCAAAGGTTCTATCCCTTCCAGGGCCATAACTACAGATCACGGAGCCACATAGTAAAAATCTGATGACGCCCCCCTGATGAGCTCTCTCTGAGTAACTATGCCAATACCCCAAATACTCCTCTTGTGCATCTGAAGTTGTCACTACACTGTAGACTTTAGAGAAGATTAGAGTTGTCGTCAACTGCAACCACTGCAACCCTTAAAAATACAGTACTGTATTATCTTCACATGTTCTATTAATGGGGCCCCCTTCCACCCCCAGGCCCCATAGCAGCCGCCTGGGCTGCTATGGCTTTAGCTACACCACTGATCCCTCCCTTTTTCTTCATGACTGAGGCCTTTTTTAAATTTTTTGCACCCATGTTATATTCCAAATTTTAGGCCTGACAATTACTTAAAATCCCCAAACATTATATATTTTCTGAAAGCCAAGACCCTATAGAATAAAATGGTGGCAGTTGCAAATTTTTATGTTGCACGATATTAGCGCAACTACTTATCAAACCCCACGATTTAGTGAAAAATGCACTTAAATGCCCCAAAACACAATACAATACCCATTTGTTTAATAAAATATAAAAGATGAGGTTACACCGAGTATATAGATACCCAACATGCCCAGGTTAAAAATTGCGTACGTCCGTGAAACGGCAACAAAATACAGTACCCCAAAAAGTCCATAGACGACGCTTTAAAAGCCCCCACAGGTCATCAGTTTAGAGATACCCAAAAATACTGGCCCTAGAATTATTGCTCTCACTCCGGCGTGCGCGGCGATACCCAACATGTGTAGCGCGTTCGTTGTTTTCATATGTAGGCACACCCAATGCGTGTTTGCGTGAAGACGCGCGTTAACATTTACGTAAAAAATGTTTCATTAAAACATTTTTTTAATTATTTTTACATTTATTTAGTTTAATGTTACTGTTAAAAACTGTTTCGTGCTTTTTTTTTTACTTTACTTGAATTGCTATCACACAGGGGTGCTTAAAAGCAGATCGCACTTCAATAGCTTATAGCTGGGCTTCAGGAGCCCAGCACTGACAGCTATGGGACCGGAAGTGATGCAATCTGTATCGCTCCCAGTCCCATAGAATGGGGAGGGGATCGGCGAATGGAGGTTCATCCATCTCCTCCCCGGCTTCCCGTTGACACCAAAGAAGACAGTCCCGAGCCCGTAGGAGGGGCAACGGTGCCCAGGAAACACGGGGGGTTCACCCATTCATCGGCCCGTAGAATCTGAGCCGCCAGAATCGCTTCTACTGTAAAGCCGACAGTTTAAACTTATAAAGTCGCCGGCAGTCTGTTTAAACAGCCCCCCGATGCCAGCCACTTACACTGTACATCGCTGCTCGTGAAGGGGTTAAAGCTGAACTGTAGGTAAACAGCTAAATACACAGATGAAATATACTGTATATATAATGGAGCTTATATAAATGAAATAGTTTTTTTCGATACACTGGTATTGGTGTACGCTCACTGCTTGGTAACTTGTTTATACCTATTGGGCAGATCATTTCTTAATATAGATCAGATAATGGAGCTGTTTCAACTGCCAAATGGATTACTATTTTGATGGCCATCCAGTTCTGAGAGTTACCTAGTTCTGCCACACAGCACAAGCAATGACAATGATGATGTTACACTGTTCAGACGTTTAGTTGAAGTTCAGATGGCAATCTTAGTTAGAGTTGTGACACAAGAAAGTGCGTATTCACAGGGCTGAGTGAAATTGTATCAGTGCATAGAGGAAGTACATCCTATAGTACACTATATTTATTCCCAGATAATTTTTTGTACAAGTCATTCTGAATTGAGAAAGCTGGTCGGATGACCAGCGAAACATCTTCAAAAAAAATACAGCATGTCCAGTTGCGTTGATTTATTTTTGACAGATACATCCTATGGTCATCTTCGATAAGTAAGTTTACAAGACATGTGCATTCGGAATCAGACCGAAATTCAGTTGATTTGGCCGTTTATCTGAATACGAAATAACGCATTTCTTTTTCTCCATCATGGAGGCGGAGCGTATGATGTCACATAACGTTGACGTCATACACTGAACGAGCGGCGGCCATATCAGTCACTGGCGCATTCTGCACATGCGCGCCACCATTTTGGAGTATATTTTGGTATACGCCAAGATGGCGGCACCCGAACATACGGGTGCCGCCATCTTGGTGTATACCAAGATACACTCCAATATGGCGGCGCGCATCTGCAGAACACGTCGGTGGCCAATATGGCCGCCTCT
Source organism: Nanorana parkeri (assembly GCF_000935625.1). NCBI lineage: Eukaryota > Metazoa > Chordata > Amphibia > Anura > Dicroglossidae > Nanorana > Nanorana parkeri. The sequence goes on along the minus strand of NW_017306331.1, from coordinate 1,994,987 downwards.
CTTTCTGCAGTTTGTTTGGTTTGTGCGGTTTCGGATTTGGAGGCTCGTTGCCTCTGAATCCGAAACAGCATTAAAATTCGTTTCCTTTGACGAGACGAATGAAAACGTTTTTAGTTTTCATTTGTTTCGTACGAAACTCATTTTTTGCCGTGCACATGTCTAAAGTTTACTCATTTTAATGTATGAATTTCACCCAATAGTACAGACTCCAGGATGAAACATTATTCACTAAGAGGGCTGCACATTCTGGGCCCAATGTGCTCCTGGGCCCCATCACAGTTGCTTCTGTGGCTATAGCTTGGCCTTTGTCTTTAAAGCAGATTAGTGGGCAAATCAAATCTTAACCCTTGCAATGGGGCTACCCCTTAATGCAAGGGTTAAGTGCTTGTTCTGTCTAGGGAGCAAAACAAAAATGTTATATTCACCTGAACCGCAATCCCGGCTTGTTCTTTAGCCTTGCTCCCCCTCTGCTCAGTCTAAGGTCCTGTGAGTCAGCACGTTCTATACAATGTATAGAACGTGAGGAACTGAGGGACAGGTGGGGAGGAGACAGGCTGCACAGAGCGGTGTAAGAGCCAGCCAGGATCATGATTTGGGTGAGTATAACTTATTTTTAGCTCCCTAGACAAAACACGCATTTAACCCTTGCAGTGCAGAGGTAGCCCCTCTGCCAGCTTTAAGATTTGATTTGCCCAGAGATCTGCTTTAAAGATTCCTAGTAACAGTTTCCTTTGCAGTAGAACCATTTGGCCTATTAATGCCGTAAAAAGATCCCATTACAGAAATGATCCAACACATTTATATAGCTAATATATTTTACAAACATCATCGTTGTACAAGGTTAAGTCATGTTTAATAAAGAATGGCAGAGGTAGCTCAATTATCCCCTTGGAGAGAGAAACGATTGATCAAGGACATTTGTCTGTTACATTATATGCAATGTGATCTATCCCATATTACATATGGGACTTTTATCTCCAGGCTGATGAATATGTGGTATTTCCTTTGCAGAATGAAAACCAGTCAGGTCACTCCCGAACAGTGATATCAAGGTCATCATTGGATGCGTTCCACAAATATCAAAAACATATCATGACTTTCTATACAGATTAACTAGTGAGCATTTCTCAGAAACAAATTTATCATTTTAATATTTACTTTTTAAATATTTATAGTGAATCTCTAACAATAAATAATATCGCTTGTAAAAAATGTTATAGAAACATTTTCGGTTAGGACAAAAATCACCGGTTAATGGACCTAGTATCAGGGTAAGTTTTCTTTTCTCATTGTGAGCTACAGCAGTATCCATATTGAATCTAGAAAAAATTTCAAGCCAGCCAAGTATATAAAAAAAAAAATGACAACGAGGAAATTCAGTGCTTTGTTGAACTGCATTGAATGTAATGGCTAATATGTTGTCAGGAGGAAGTAGGAGGTGGCTTTATTTAAAGAAGTTCTATGGGTGTTCCGCTACAACCCTTGTGAGATTGGGTGCTGAAATGACTGCTGATGGTTCTGCTGTAATCCAAAACATACAGGGTTATTCACAAAGCTGCCGTACATCGGCTTGCTTCAGCTGAGCCGAACCACCGGCAGGCTACTCGCTGCTGTTCGGCCTATTCTCATAGAGGCCGAACAGCAGTGAGTGACTAGCAGAATGCCCCGAGCGGCATTCAGCTTGGCTATTCTGCTCGGAACCTCCGCGGTACTGAGCAGAATAGAAAAAGTGACAAAAAGTAGAAAACGATTGGGCGGAGCTAGCAGTGATAGCTAGCTCCACCCAACTGTTTCCTATTGGCCGGGACCTGCTGGAGCAGGTCCCGCTCAATGAATAACAACTGGGCGGGAGCCGGCCATGATATCACGGCAGGCTCAGCTGAGTTCTCAGTGTGTAATGACAGATCAGTGTCCCCTGGTTGCCAGGTAACCAGGGGACGCTGATCTGTCTTTGCAAGTGGCTGGAGCCAGCCGTGAGATGGCGGCTGGCTCCGCCCAGTAGCCGTTTGGCCTGCTTCGGCTTTCACCTCGGCTCAGTCCAGCCGAAGCATATGCCTTCAGCTCGACCGAGCCGCTCGGCCAACTTCGGGAGCTGTAAGGGCTATAGTAAATAGCCCATATAGCAGCCCTTCAGTTCTAGTGAACTGAAGGGCTCAGGCAGCTGAAGCTAGCCGAAGGATCATCCGGAGCTACGGCTGATCCTTCAGGTAGCTTTGTAAATAATCCCCATAGAATATGTCACCACCACAACAAGAATCTTAGTCAAAATTGCCTTTATTGACATCTAAACAGTATGGCCACACAAACAGCAATGTTTTGGGACCACGCAGGACCCCTTCATTAGGCATAATGTATGCCCTTTGTTTAAAAAGGAACATATCCTTGCAGTGGGGCTACCCCTGCACCCCAAGGGTAAGTGCTCATTTTGTCTAGGAAAGAAAAAAAGAAAGAAAGAAAGTTATAAGTCAATTAAAATATTTTTATATTATACATGTTAAATTAACAAAATCTATTTAAGCTAAAATATTTTATTTGCACTGAATTCCAACAGCTTGTTAAAGATTTAGAAATCAGGTTTAAGGTCAAAACAGGGGTACAAGCTTTTCAAGAAAAATGAGTCTACCTATAATGATTATTTATTTTGCGTATTTTATTTTATCCTAAAACTTTGGTCTGCAGCTGGTAATGGAGAGTCTGTCCATCGGGTTCGAAGCCAAAAGTTTAATGAAATCCAGCTAAATGGGTGAAAAAACCTCCACTTCTCAGACAAGGTACAGGAGTGTATGAAATATGACAGATCCGTCAACGTAAATGTTAAAGTCAACACCTCAAGGCGCTGCTCTTTGAAATGGAGTGGGGCAGTTAATAAAAATGATGGTAAATTGGCTAAATTTCACATCTGAATTAGACTTAGGGCAATTAAATACAAAAACACAGGCACCCTCTGCCAAAACTAATAAAATGCTCTAGATAATGTTAGGTAAACACACAGTACCTCCCAAGATGAAAGCTAGGCAATGAAATAATGTAATAACAGGCTGGCTATATATGTGCTAAGGGATGACAGGTCACCTTTACAGGTGTATGTGATCAGTGGGAGTTTGGTACCAATTTCTGTCCCAATTATTGATTGATATTTGGGGCGCCTTGGTGGTGCTTGACTTGGTTACCATGGTTCAGACCTAGTGTGCTGGAGCAAAGTAGTGAGTGTATTGTAGTAACACAAGATGGTCATCAGTTACAAAGAACCTGTTCCATCTTGTCCCTTACTGCTACATTTGTTTCTGGGAGCGTAAAGAAATACTCAGTATTTCTGGGTAAGGGTGGGCATGTGACATCTAGATCCTGCCAGAATGCACTACTCGTACCTAAAGGGTCATTGGCTAATGGAAAAACAGGGCAAAAAACGGGAAAGTGGGTGTTTGCTGGTGGTGGGGCCAGCATTAAAGGGAGCCCATTGCTTTGCTCTACATGGGTAACAACAGGTTCACTTTAAAGTAGAACTATGGCCAGACTATGGAAATTAAACACTTCAGCTCGCCCTGCTGCCCCATCCCAACAGTACCTTAGCAGCCTGTCAGCTTAATCTCTAATGTAAATACAGATCAGGTATCTAGGAAAAGGGGAGAGCAGAGTGCTGAGACCTGGTTTAAAGGAGTTTGCTGCTTTTCTTGTAAATACTTAGGGATGAATTGTTCCACAGAGCCTCCAGAGGCCAGTGAGGCTTGTTTTAAAACTAATTTACTGCTTGCTAAGAAGATGTACATATTTGAATGACTATACCCTTGCCACAGTTCTATTTTAAAGTCCAACTCTGCTCCTGCCTCTCACAGGGGCGTCCCAAGGCCGGGTGTCACCCGGAGCGGAGACCGGGTGACACCCCGACGTGACATCATCGCACCCCCCTTGTGACGCCACTGGCCTCTCCACGTGTCTTCAGGCCGGTCATGTGACACACAGGGGTTGATTTAGTGAATGCGGTGGAGCTCCACTTTGCAAAGAATACAAAGTTACATACAAGGGACGTGCAAAATTTACATTATTTACTAAAATAAGGGAAAATTCCCTAGCAAAGTGAACAGTCTATATGACTTTAGTTAATCAACCCCACAGTTTCCTCCTTTCCTGCACCTTCTCCTTACCTCTTTGTCATCGGTGGGCAGGCCGCAATAATGCAGAGAGCGTCACTGTTGTCATTACTAAGGATGAGCCAGGCTTCAGTATGAACTTCAGTTTGTCCAATGAGTATCCCACCACATTCCCAAACGGTCTACCCCTCGGAGATGGGTGCTAAAGTGGCTGCGGATGGCGCATTGTCATATTGAGCCTGATAAAGGGACCCATCGTGGCCCTGAACTGTTTTATATACTTCAATAAATACTTTTTTGGTATATATTTCTTCGGTGTGCTGGTGACATTCTGCATCTTCAGTTTGTCCAAACCCAGAAGAAAGCTGTTTGGACAGAAACTGGGCTAATCCTTAGTGATGACAACAGTGATTCTCCCTGCATTTCACTTCTGATCGGTCATTCACTCGGCTGCCCTCGGCAGCTTTGTGAATAGACCCCTATGAGTGTAGAGCACTATGATGACACCTCTCGTGGGGTGGACCAATGACACCCTACATTCACAGGATGTCCTCTCTCTTCCAATTTGAATGATGCTGGGCGTCATTTAACCCAGAAGACTGAGAATGTCTAGCGGCAAAAGGGAATAACACCTCCTTAAAGAGGAGGTGAGTATTGCAGAGTTCCTTGTTTTTATTTTCAAAGCCTATTTGGGGACCATTTAAAGGGTTTTAAGAAGTGGAGGATCACAAGTATAAAGTGTACTATATCACCTCACACATGCCTGTATGTCAGAGTGGTCTGTCTGCAGTCACAATATGGTTAGTAAAAGTAAAGAAATTCATACATGTGCTACACTACTCTAAGTTATGAATATAAAATGTAAAAGAGGCCAAACTAGAGAATTTCTTAAAATACCTTTGCACACCTTAATTAAAAAAAATAGTTTTAAGTACAATGCTGAAAATATGTACAGTACTTTGACATAGCAAAAGAGATCAGCAGTGCTGCTGACAAGATTGGCTTGTTGAAAGGGGGTGATTAAAACTTAATCATTAATCCCCTGAATGGGGCAGGTCATGAAAAGCATTAATGTTCAGGCCCTTTTGAAGAATTTTCTGACAGTTCATATATCATCTTTGTCTCCCAGGCTTGTTTTTCCCTTTTCCTCTTTTGTGACACCTTTCCTTTTAAATCCTCGTCTTTCAATAAGTCTACCCAAAGCGTCAGTTTGACATGACGGTAATGTGAAGGAATCTTTTGACTGACATCGGCCCCGGGCACTCTGTGCCTTCTTGATTTTGGATTTAACACTGTCTGTGTATGTATTGGACACTTCTCTCCTTTGTGGCACCTATCACAAGCAGGGAAATGTGACTGTCAACACAGCCATAAGAAGACTTTCTTTACTTTGCACCGGTGACATGCGAATAGTTTTCATAATTGATGTTTCTACAGAGACATCTGACACGTACGTCAGTCACAGCTTGTGTATACAGATTTGTATACACAAGTCAGAAAAGAAAAAAACAAAACATTAACTAGTAATTATGAGTGAATAGCTAGCTAGTTGTGTCTGATTTCTGCCTTAGAGTCAATGGAGCTGATTTACTAAAGAAAATGAGGCATAACTGTTGTAGCATGCTTGTATTGTGAGATTGCATTAGTACGCAGATCAGGGGGGTAACTGCAGATCATGAGGACTCACAGAAAAATTTTGATGAAGCTTCCTGGCGAACTCCCTTTTTCACACCTGGCAGTGTATGCTGTGACAATACTGTTCTTAGTAATAATGGCTAGTTATAGTCAAAAACTTAAAATAAATATGCATTATATATTGAATTTCCATAAGTTCTTTCCCACCCCTAATAACCATATCAATCTAGAAGTTCGTAAACTTACGTACTTAAGATGCCCACAGGATGTATTTCCTCAATGCACTGACACAATTTCACTTAGCCCTATAAACATGCACTTCAATTTGCCACGCCTCTCACAGACCCGGTCTCCTGTATTACAACTCAACATCGGAACAATGTAATATTATCATTGCTTGCTGGAAGCAATGCATGATGGGCTATGCAGTCTTAAGAAATCTAGATTGAATTACATCAAGCAGCAGGTAAAGAGATGCAAAGCACATTGCCAATCTAGGAAGTTGTTGGAAGTGATGGGCTGACGTAAGGCAGCACTCACTATTTTTCAAATAAGCAAAAACAACTCTAGTATGTATTCCTATTACAATGCTGATGTTATGACAGTATAGTACCTTGGTTCTCAACTGGTGGGTTGTGACCCAAAAGTAGGTAATGACCCCGTTTTTAGTGAGTCGCCGCGTGCCATCCACTTTTCTAGGTGAGAGGCTTCTCAGCCTCCCCCTAGCGCAGCACTGTCAGTTCTTGTGCCAAGCAGCCATTCATATGTTGCTCGGTGCCGAGTGTCAGGCGGGGTGTGGAGGGCTGGAGCTATGGCCGCGAGGGAGCTCGATCCATACATGCACTGCTTGTATGACGTCACGTTCTCGCTCCCGGCATCTCTACAGGGCACGCAAGGGGGGTTGAACAAGTAATGCACACATGGATGGAGCTCGGTCACAGCACAGCAGCCCACACTGGACCCTAGCCTGAGGATCCACTCAATTCTCGTAAGGTAGGGAGACTGGGTGGATCTTAAAAAAAATAAAAAATAAATATTTTTTTGGGAGTGTTTATGAGTGTGTGTGTTTGTCAGTGGTTTTGAGGGCCCGTTCACACTAGTACAGTGCGTTAATCGAACAGTCCTGTGCAGTTAATGCACTGTACCATGCACTGTACCTACTACGGTGTGGGGGTGTGGAAGCTTCGTTGCGTTGTCATTCATTTGCATGGCACCCCAAATGCACCTCACGACCACAGTTTAATCGCCCCCACCGGAACGCACAGTCCTGCAATGCCGTGCATTCCATTGCAGTGTGACTTGGGTCGCAACTTAATGACAAAGGACAAATGTGGGTCCTGAGGTTACACAGGTTAAGAACCACTCGTATAGTACATGCTCTGATTTTATAGCATAGTCAGTACACCACAAAGGAAAAATGCTATAGATATAAGTTGTCAGGGAAGAGAGCAGGGAAATAACTTTTAACATTAATTTTCAAGCTAACCACACTCTCCTTACTAGCTCCCCACTCTTTTTCAGCAGCTCCCCACTCTTTTTTCAGCAGTGTAAATTCTATGATATGTAGCAGTGATTATAATAATTATCATAATATTTTATATTATTACATATTTATTACATAATACATAAAGTTTCCTGCCCACAGTTACTCTATAGCCCTAATACAAACTTCTTAAAACTGTGGCTTTTTAGCAGATCTACAAACTTCAGCTGTCTTAAGGGCTTATTCACAAAGCTACCGGAGGCAGCCAAGTGAATAACCCAGCCAAAGTGAAGTGAGCTGAACGCTGTTCAGCTATTCACTTCAATCTTGTACGTCGGCTGCCTTGGCTGCCTTCAGTCAGCCGAACATGCACTGCATGTCCAGCTGAGCCGAAGTGCAGAAGGAGTTTGACTCAGCTGATCCAACATCTGGATAGGCTGAGCCGAAGCTCCGGCAGCTCACTTGCTGCCGTTCACCCCATTCTCACAGGGGCTGAACGGCCGTGTATGAGCGGCATTCGGCTCGGCTTTTCTACTTGGTACCTCCGAGGTACCAAGCAGAAAAGAAAACAAGTTATAAGAATGAAAAAAAAAGTGGAAAAATATTTAAAAAATGTAAAAAAATAGGAACATTAAAAAAATTAATATACATTTTTTTAAAGAAAGAAAAACTAAAATAATTTTCTTTAAACGCTGCACGCCGACCCGACCGCATGCGACCGACTCCCGCCGCATAATGAGGCATCTAACAGATGATGGCAAAAGAAAAATAACTGGGCGGAGCTAGCGATGACAGCTAGCTCCACCCAACTGTTTGCTGTTGGCTGGCAACTGCCAGAGGGTTCTTGCAGGTCCCGGCCAATGAATAACAACTGGGTGGAGCGGATTGTGACATCACGGCCGGCTACGCCCAGTTGTTGTTGTTTAATGAGAGATCAGTGTCCCCAGGTCATTTGGGTACACTGATCTGTCATTACAACTGGGCGGAGCCAGCTGTGAGATCAGAGCTGGCTCCACCCTGCTGTCATTTGCGTGGAGAATGGCCAGCCCTTCGGCAGGCCGTTCTCCACACTACGGCTGTCACTTCGGCTTAGTCGAGCCGAAGCATATGCCTTATGCTTGGCTGAGCCACTCAGCTGAATTTGGCTGCTGTATGGGCTATTGTAAATAGCCTGTACAGCGGCCCTTCGGTTTGACTTAAACGAAGGGCAGAGGCGGCTGAAGAAAGCCGAAGGATCAGTCGAAGCTACGGCTGGATCCTTCGGCTCAATAGTGAACAACCCCCTTAGTTTTTCTCTGAGAAGACACACTGGGATTTCTGCAGCCTGAGAAAGACTGCATTAGGCACACAAGGTTCATTTCAGTGCTGGCTGGTATGACCAGTAGCTCTGAGGACAACATCTATACTGCAAAAAAAGGGTAAACAAATTCTCCTTACTGCAGAGCCTGCAAAGAAGGATTTGTGTGCCTAATGCAGTCTTTCACAGGCTGCAGAAATCCCTTTGTGTCTTCTCAGATAAAAACTAAGATAGCTGAAGTTTGTAGATCTGCTAACAAGCCACCGTTTTAAGACATTTGTATTAGGGTTATAGAGTAATTGTCGGCAGGAAACTTCATGTATTACGTAACAAATTTGTAATAATATAAAATATTATGACTGTTATTATAATGGCTACTACAACTCTTAAAATTTACACTCAGGTCCTGAGATCTGAGGTGCTGAAAAGGCCCCCCTGCTAAACCAGTTCCAGTCCATATAACCATCAACCATATGGCTGGTTCTTAAGTAATACACTACACAAACTGGGATCCAATAAAAGTTGTGTCTTTATTCAATAGCCAGCAGGGAAAACATGATAAATTTTGTGCAAAAATAAAGCACTTTGAAAGCTCTGCGCTTTAGCTCAAAATGCATCATATTGTTACTGTTGGCTAGTTTTGTGCTTATACCCGAAATGGACACTGGTTGAATTTGGCCCTCCTAGTTCCATAGCTGCCCTAAATCACTTATCAATCCACCAGTGGCGACCGATTAACTGACATCCATACTGCTGATCTTTTGCTTGCAGAGAATTTGATAACATTTAAAAGAGAGAGGACACCTATGGATTTGCAGATTCCAGAATGAAGAAAAAAGTGCTTACAGCCCTCACATACAAAAAAAAAACCTTAAGCCAATCCTGTAGCTTTTATTAGATTCTGGCTGTTACAGCTACCAAATCAGTGGGAAGAGACCACCGTACGTCAGGCCAGGTCCAAGTTTCTAAACAGCTTCTCAGGCTCCATATTGAGGACAGGGTTCCTACATGGCATCTCCATCCCCAGGCTTCACATACTAAGCTTAAAGGGTTATTAAACCCTCGCATGTTTTTGCATATATCTACTGCTGGCAAGCATTAGATATATGCAAAACGATTTAAAAAAAAAACTTTTTAAAAGGGTTAATACTTCCCTGTTTCTCCGCTGCGCACTCCCGTCCGAACATCTGAAAATTTCTCGGGTGGCTGGAAAGGATCTTGGGGCGGGCGCATTCGCAGTTCAGATGTTCAGCCGGGAGATGAGGAGAGACACAAGGTAAGCCTATGGAGCAGCCTATGAAGTCTATGGAGTCCGTGGGACATCAGAGGAGAGGAGGACAGAGGAGTCAGCGCTGGATCGGAGACCCGCACCAGCGCTGGAGAGACAGCTGAAAAGGACAGGAAAGAAGAATATAATCAGATTAAGAGACATCATTTAAGGTAAGTCCTTACATTAGCATTGTGGGGGGAGGGAAACTTTTGACTTTAATGTCACTTTAAAATCCAGGCCTCAGACCAAGCGCATGGTCACCTTCCTCAGACAGCAGGCCTAGAAGGATCAGACAATCCACAGCATCCTTCCTTCAGGCAGGAGGCCCCGATGAAGACTGAATTCCCAAGGTCACTGCCAAATATTTATACCCTCTCCCAGCCTGCACTATTTGCAATAAACCTCCTAGTAGTTGAATGGGGAGACATAAATATTCCTAACTCTTATTAGTGCAGCCTCCCAAACTATTGCCAGGGACACTCCCAGGCAGGAGCAAACAATCACCAGAGCTTAGGAGAAACCCGAGAAGGACCTTAGGAGAGACCAAAGTGTAGTAATATTAGTCTAGATTTTGAAGCGAAAGAAGCCCGAAAAGTGTAGTACTTTCTCCTCTCAAAGAGCTGCCAAGCTTTGAATATATACCAGTCTTTTCTGCATCCCCGGTGAGTTGAATGCAAAGGTACGAGTTTATGGGCAAATTGATTGCAAACAGAAACAATTACCCATGCCCTTGCATTTTGCTTGTTCACTAAACTGCAAGGGGTCAAGAGACTAACTTAGCTTAAGGTAAAGTTGGTTTAAGACGTTACCTTAAACTACCATATGATTTTTATTTCTAAAAAGGAAACTTCTCCAAATCAATGGTAATTGTGGATTATTGTACCTCAGGGGGTTATAGTTGTGAAAGGAGATAAAGGGTCTTCTCTCCTTATCCACAGCCTACTCGTGTAATAAATGGAGAATGAAGGTGTCTTTAGTAGCTTTAAGAATGCATAATTAGAATAGATTTTAATGAAAATTTGACAGAGAAAAACTGATCCGGATTTTCTATCTTAACCCTGAGCTCTGACTGTGTAGGTCATGTGGTAGTAACCACAGGAAATATAGCATCACCAAACCCTCTCTGCCAGCTACTTATGTTCTAAAACATACTTCAAAGTCTGTTTTGAATGAACTGTAATGTGGTGTATTTTGGACACACAGGAACGATTTATCAAAAGCCTTAAAATGCTGGTCATTAATATATTGGTTTATTTTACAGTGTGGTACACTATTTTATTAATTGAGGGCTATACCCTGCCAGAAGTAAGAAAACACTACAAGGCTTAATGAGCGCTGGTGGAGCTGTGGTTATAGAAACAAACCATATATTAGGAGCTCATAGCAAAAAATCAGTGCACTGTAGAGATTTCATAGCCAAGTACATTATTATATATACATACATATATACATTTATAAAAATATACATTGACTTTTTTGTGAAGTAGTCATGACTCCCTTGTAAAATATGACTTAGCAATAGAGATGAGCGATCTGAACCCCATTGAAGTTAATAGGGGCAATTCTTGAAAATCAATTCTGCCCATTTTCAAGGCTAATAGGCCAACAGTTGTTAAAACAAAGGACATGGGGAGCTGTCACTGCTCTGGGGGGCATGTACCAATGCAAAAATGCTTTAAAAGTAGCATTTAGCAAGGAGAGGGTCCTTTTTATGGAACATCGAGGAGGACAATGAAAAAGCACCACACCCTGACATTACATAATATGAAAGTGTATACATTTTGTTAACTTTTATTTTATTGCTTGGCTTTAACTCCTTCCCGGCTGATGGGGGAATTATTCTGTAAAAATGTTTCAAATGATTAAAGGCCAGTAACGGAATAATGCCATCATTATTGGGTGCTTGTCCATGGTGGAACCATCGCTCATGGGGCTAATGCTGTTGCTGGGTCCCTCGGTGTCCGCAGCAGCAGCAAATCAGGGGGTCCCAGCACTGGGCCTCATCAGAATATTAACAGGGTTATTCACTAAAGGGCGAAGAGTTTGGAGAAGGCCAACATAGCTGGCCTAGGTCAACATAGCTGAACTAAAAAAATTCTCCAATTCAGCTAATTTTCCAGTTCAGCTACGTTGGCCTAGATTGTTCACTTCTCCTGCCTTCTCCAAACTCTTCACCCTTTAGTGAGGGGTGCCTTCTCCAAACTCTTCACCCTTTAGTGAATAACCCTGTTAGTATTCTGATGAGGCACTGTATATACTTTCTAAGTGAAAGTGGAGAAGTGAACAATCAAGGCCAACATAGCTGAACTGGAAAATGAGCTGAATTGGAGAACTTTTTCAGTTCAGCTATGTTGGCCTAGATTGTTCACTTCTCCTGCCTTCTCCAAACTCTTTACCCTGTCGTAAATAGCCCTGTAAGTATCCAAAGTCCTTGGTAATAAAACATTTTTAACCCTTTAGTGCCCCATAGTTTTGAAAAAAGTTTTAAAAAGTTTCAAAAAGTTTTAAAAAGTTAAAGAAAGGAAAAAAGTTAAACAAAAGTCAGAATAGTGAAAACAAAAATACATTTTATTAAAAAATGATAATAAAATATAGTGCTGAGGAGGTTAATAAAGTTAGGAGACAAACATACCACATTTTAAAATTGTTCCACACTAAAATTGTATTTCACTCCTTGTATTTTGTGACTTATAGCCCCCCAAATAAACTGAAATCCCAGACATATGATATACCCTATAAATCAATACAAATAAAATAATGTATTATGAATTACTTTCTGTTAGCTACACTAATTATGTACACATTATTATTGCCAAAACTGTGAACAAAGTGTTTTTTATTAAAATAATAAGAATTTATTTATGCATATGTCACATCAAATTAAAGCCCATTTTGTCCTTTGAAAACAGTATAAAATATGTGTGGGTGCAATTAATTAGGAATATGGAAATTATGGTTAAACAAACATAGCAAAAATGGCAAAATTGCTCCGGTCCCTAGAAACTTAAACATTTTCTGAATCTTGATCAGTGAGGCTGCCAATTACATTAAGGAAATAGTGAAGTAAAAAAAAGAGTTAAAGCCACAGCATACAATATCCTGTTATAACATCAGCATTGTCATAGGAATACATAGTATAGTTGATTTTGATAATGCAATCAAAGCTTACTTGAAAAACATCCCTTTAATGTGGAGAGTGCTGACTTCTGTCTGCCCATCACTTTCACCAACTTCCTGTAAATTTAAGGGTTGAAGAAATACCAGGCAACCTAACTCATCAATAACTCGCCATGAAAATTTTATGGAAAAGGCTTTCAAGTGCAGATGACATGGCATCAATAAGCTGGTCGATAGAATCGCCAAGAGTCGGATATCACTACCCAAATAACACAACTTTAGATCCTCATGCATGTAGCAAAAAAGTATAATAACTTATAATAACCACAATTACTTTAATACATATTGATAACATATTAGTATGATTCTTAATTAAAAGAGAACTATGGGGTTAAGGCTTTTCCCCATAGTTGTCCTTAGGGTAACGGGAGGACACAAACTAGCGTCCTCCCGTCACCCTAAGCTCAGTATACCGCGAGCTACAGCTCGTGGTATGCTGAGACGCCACAGAATATCGCGAGCTACTGCTCGCGGTATACTGAGACGCCGCAGCTGAAGCGGATCCCGACAATTATGTCTGGATCCGCCCAGCTGCGTGAGTGACAGCTGGCTCTGCCTATCTAGAGGCAGAGCCAGCTGTACCCGCCCCCTCCCCGTCCGATCCGCCAGTCAGCGCTGGCCGATCGGAGCACGGAGGGGGGAATCCAGCCCCTCCCCTGTCACAGCAGAGAGCTGTGACAGGATCAAGTGAGCGAACGCCGGTATGTGTTCGCTCACCTCCCGATCTACTGAGCCGACCCGTGACAGTCTCATTGTCACAGGTCGGCTAGAACTATGAGGTGAGTGAAAAGCACTCACCTCATAGTTCTCCTTTAAACATTTGAATGCAGATTTTAGAGGCTTAATATCAAGGAAACAGTATTTGTTAAAATGTGTTTAATTCCCCCCCAAAAATAATGTAAAAAGTGTTTTACATATATTAGAAGTGCTTGTAATCTTTTAATGTTTTTTTAAATCTAAATAATTAAAGAAGAAACAGATAAACAAAAGATGCCGTGATGCTGTAGTATTTTCTTGGTATTAACCTTTTTCTTACTTGAACTTGACAATGACCATTTTTCATATTTAACACCTTAAACAGATTGTGTCAAATACAAAAATGCGCTAACACTTGTTGGCTGTAGGAGGACACAGCTGGCTTTTTGGCTGAATCGGGCTTTCCATGGCCTCACAGCTGTAATATTTTCCAGTGTAATCTCGAGCTAGGAACATAAAACCCTTTTTCTTTTTCACAACCGATGATTATCTTCCAATATAAAAATCTAGTAGTATTAAGTAGCAAGGAATTCCATGGTACTCCACCCCAACAAAGATAATTAATTTACAGTAGGATCTGATGATATTCTCATTATTTCAACTCTGTTTACTTTTTGCCAGCATTCTAAAACACTGGAATGTCAAAGTTGCGCTTTTCTAAAAACATTTATGCTTGAGTCACACTTCTCTGCTCCTGGGCATTGTGTTAACATACGTGTATTAATGCATGTTGTGTGTCATGGTAACATGCATTGCATCGAGGAGGCCTATTAATTTTGAACTGGCTGCACAGGAACAGACCAAAAAATTGACATGAGGCATTATTTCCAATGCAGAGCACCGTAACGTGTAACAGTGCATTGCCATGAGTTGTGGTGCTCTGCAATGCATGTGTGTCGGAGATACATTGCCTTAATGCATTGGGGTGCCATTCACATTGAATGGCATGGTAACATGGTAACACACAAAACGTGTTATGGCAACACGTGTTATCGCAACCTCCCTATCACAGGTGTGTTACAGCCCTCAAAGTATTACTTTTATTGCTTTTAAAGTACATTGGATTTCTTACTGACATGAAGTTGTTACGGTAAGGTGCTATTGTTTACCAGTTATGCGCTAGAGCCATTTTGCATTTCAGCTCTAAGTGTTTATAAAGCCTGTTAAAGTGTTTTTAGAGGGTTATTCACGAAGGAGCCAAAGTATCCAGCCGTAGCTTCTACGTAGCTAATTTCTTTTCTTTAAACTTTTTTTATTACTTTTTTAAATTTTTTGATTTTCCTATTTTTGTACACTTACTGAAATAATTTATAAACATTAAAGAAAATGTGTTTACATTTTTCCTATTCTGCTCGCTACCTCGGAGGTAGCAAGCAGAATAGCCGAGCCGATTGGCACTCAGTGGCATTCGGCTATTCACTCACTACCGTTCGGCCCCTATGAGAATAGGGGCAAACGGCAGCGAGTGAGTGGCCGGAGCTTCGGCTCAGCCGATCCAGATGTTGGATCGGCTTAGTCGAACTCCTTCTGCACTTTGGCTCAGTGGAACATGCGGAGCCTGTTCGACTGACTGAAGGCAGCCGATGTACGGCTGATTTTAACCGGATGTACAGCTGAAATCAGCCAAACAAGGCTGAAGTGAATAACTCACTTCACTTCGGCTAGGTTATTCACTCGGCTCACCTTCGGCAGCTTTGTGAATAACCCCCCTTAGTTTTCAATAGAGACGGAAAGGGGTAGAATCTCCTAACTAAGGAGCTGCTGGGGGTTTTAACTATTTCCTACTCAATATCCAAAATTTTAAAACGGGAAAAAAAATGTGCCTTTTTTTGAGGACATACAAGGTTTTCTTTTTGTGGTATTGTCTTCCAAGAGTTATCTAATTTATTAACCCATATATTTTAAAAGCAAGTAAAAAATGTATTACTTTATATTTAGATTGGTGTGCTATGGACATTTTACTGCCTGTTACCACTACACATGCCAATGTGTACTGCTGTATAGTACATTGCAGTGCCATTCACTGTGAATAGCTCCCCAAGGCACAGCACAGTATTGACCCGGTGCTGTATTCCGCAGACTCACTGTTCCTTAGTCCAGTTCCTCTCCTCTTTTTGGCAAAATGATGACCCAACAGTATTTAATGGAAAACAAGATTGCAGTGCTTTAGCAAACAAAATATCATCCAGTTAGGGTTCACATCTACCGAAATATCAGTTTTTAAAATATTTTTAGCTTTGATGGTCTACTGATACTTTTACATGTTCATCCATTAAATCCTCTTTTTTTACTATGCCACCTTGTTCTATACTGTATTCTTACTGGCCTTTTTTTTTCCACAGCAACCCCTAAAGGATAGACCTGATACTACAGTTCATCTATTCATGTACAATTATGTGTTATCTTTGAAATGCTAAGTTTTCATTCAACAAACAAAGATAAACTACAGATAAATCAAGTATAACCCTCCACATATGCAATATGCAATTTTCCATTTTGTAGAACTATTATGAAAACTGTAATTTATTATGGGCTACATTTGTCATAATAATTTGTTAGCAATGTTAAATATCACCTCGGTAAAATAACCTGCTTGTAATGACTATGAGATAAAAGCAAAATGATTGTAAAAACTGTTACACAGGAGTTTATTAGGGGGAATTATTGCTTGTAAATCCTTGCTCCTGGGTAATTCAACCAAAATAATGTTAAACACACATATGGCCTGCAGGTAGCATACCTCTTCAATGTCATGTCTACCTGAAGGTGGCTGGCTCAGTTTAAAAGGATGTGCCAGAGGGCTGCAAGAAAGCAGAAAGGATACAAGATAAAATGTATCATCTTCTGAGGGAACACATCCAACTTTGAAGGTGGTTTATAGCGTTGTGCATTTTTATTATGACAACTTGTTTTTTCTTCTGTCCTGTAGAGCTGGCCCTACAACTAAGGTGTTTTCAAGGGTATGAAACATGACTACACCATATATGGACAAATAACAGCCCCTCCCCTATACCAAGAGTGGAGCTTGAAGTTAAGACTGGGTGCAAAGTTATATAATTGCAGATGATCTGTGATGATGAGTCCTACTGTTCCCAGCTCTATGAATGTGCATATCAGGAGTAGGGACAAGTAAATCCGGCTGGGGTCAATGTGCAAACTTTGTGGGAGACCCTGTTACATTCTATGGTG